>NW_010172657.1:0-13731 GCF_000695765.1 Mesitornis unicolor | reverse complement strand
TAACACAAATCAGACTGACACATCTCACAATTTCTCTTTTTTATTAGTAATATAATGTCCAATATCCAATTTTGAAATAATCCTATCTGACCACTTACATCATACACGTTATTTCTGTCTATGTCAAGAATTAACAACCTTTTTTAGATAACACAAATTTATAACACAATTTCAACAAAATAACAACATTAAGTCTGAAAGAAGCTTTGACCATAAAAAGATAATTCTTAAAAGCTCTATAAATAAGAAACATGAACAATGAATTTACAACAGCAGCATATAATGGGCTTAAGTAATACATTACTAATGGTATGCAGGAAAGTGAAAATAAAGAGCACAGAAAGTTATATGATACTTGCTGATGTACAGCAAGTGCATTATTGCATTTGGTAAAAACAAATGACTCTTAGCAACTGTCACATATGCATCATGATGCACACAGTATAGTCAAGCTTTGTGGCAGCAGTAGATTTGTATATTGCGCATCAAATTGGAGGAGTCTTAAATATGTTTTGACAGACCAGGGTGTATGTTGTTGGACGTTTTTGTTAATTTAATATCCACTGCATATTTTCCTGTTATGGTAGGACAGGGCATGAATTGATACTTAATTTTACTGTTAAACATTTGTTGATAAAGTGGAGAAAGAAGTGTGCTGATGGTCTTTCCACATGTTTCCCAGTTAAATAAGAGACACAGGAGTAAGACAGTGTGTTAAATTATCAAGAGGTTCCTTTTTTAAATATCTGTAGGAGTCCTGGACAGATTCACAGCTGCAACAAGTGTGTTTTGAGTTCATTCCTCTGTACTAGATTTGTCCCATTACATCCAGATAACTTTTCTTTTCTGGAAGCCTTCAAAATTATTATTGTCATTATTGTTGTTATTAATACAGAACTATTTAAAGATATGGATCCATTCAAGTTTTTATATGTATATATTGGGGGTTATATGTAATGTTGATTTTTAATACTAATCAATGCAATAACAAGTAATATGTTTTTTGCTGCAGCATTCTACATCTGTTTTGGAAATAGTATCGGAGTTGAAACTTGGCAGTGTAGTTATAAATAGTGCAAGTAAAGGTACAATATATTGAGAGTGGTAGCTTGTGTTTCTATGTGCAGTGCGAATATTTTCTGATCAATTCCATCAGAAGCTGAAAGATGGATGAAATCTCAACAAATAGGAATAATTCAGACATACACCTTCTTAATTTTCAGCTTATTGTTTTGCATGGACCTAATGAATAATCAGTTACTTGGGTTTAATAGATTTTAAACAAATTAAATGAATGATGTCTTCTGTTGTAATTATTTAAAAAAACAGAGAGACAGACAGAACCACAAAATGCCGCACTCAGAACAAAAGAGAAGCAAAGAGATAAAAGTATTTTGAAGGAAAAGGGGAAATTTTTTTTTTCATCACTGTGACAAAACAGTTTGATTGATTTCTTTTTTAGCATCTGCTAGTGAATTTGCTACACATAGATCCAGTGGCTTTGATCTGTGTTGCTTATCAAGTTGCCATCTCATGAAGTCTTTCAAACCACCTTTGTAGAAACAGCACAACCACTGACAGTGAGTCTCATTTAGTTGCCAATTTTGTTTCAAAGTATGGTTTCATCTCTGTGGCTATGGCAACGTGATGTTATACAGTAGATTTCAGTAACCGTCTGTTAGCCTCAGCATGTTTAGACCTGGAAAATAGAAGGAAGCAATTCTTCATGTATGGTTTTCTGCTTTTTACTATGCATTGAGCAGGTATCTGCTGGAACCATAACACAAATAGTCAACAAAATATTTCTAAACAGAAATCCCAAGTTATGCTATGCTGATGGGAAAATTCGAACTACTGGGTTTCATTTAAACTGAAAAAGAAGTGACTAGTGAGAACACAATCGAAAACATGGATTACCATGAAGGAACTGTGTGAAAGTTAAAAAAAAAATAATCCACATTTTATTCAAAAGAGTAGTCTCTTGTTCCATGATTACTAGATTACACGTGACTCACTGTCACTACCTGTATTGTGCATGTAAAGGAGTATTTGTCCATGTGGTCTGACAAGCCCACTGCAGTTAGCCATGTATTTTGTAGTTTGCATTGGTTCTTCACTTACATGTGCTTACATTTTTGTTTGTAGGGGCCAAATTGTCACAGAAATATGGTATTTGCAGAAAGAAAGATAGAGGAAGTTCTTTACATGTTTGCACAGCTCAAACCTTATGTAAATTCCCTAAAATCTTCCTTTTATTTCTCTCATCCTGCTCATGTCTCACACACCAAGTTGGAAATGGGAGAGGACCCTCCCTTCCCAGCAAAACTCTGCATCTGAATCCAGATCAAAGAAATAGATTCAGAATTCAGGGTGCAATGAGTCAGGAAAGTGTGGACTGGAAATGTGGCCTGAATCTGTGCTATTGACACTCAAATAAGTTGTCTAATACTGCCAAAGTTGCGTATCATATTATTCCTAATGTTTTAATGGGAAACTTCTTTGACTTCTTTGAGTTTTGTATCTTTACATTAAATGCAGCCCCCGATCTGTTAATATCTCCCACTATCATTGAAGTATAAAATCATCTCCCACTTAAAATTCACCTTAGGCACTAGTTCTACTATCCCAAATACTGTTATTCTGTCTTGTTTAAATGTTTTACTGATTTTTTGATGCTATGTTGATGTCCAGATTTATGACACCATAAGTTGTCTCATTGTAAATGTCAAAACCAAAATTTTGTAAAAAGTTGATTACCAAAGATTCCAGAGTTCTGTCTTAAACAAGATTTCTAAAATAACCAACAACTTTTCTCTGTCATTTAGCAACTGTTGAAGGTAAACAGCAAATTAAATGAAATCTTTTCTAAAGATCATTTTAAGGGAAAAATATAACCCAATATCTCTTACTCTCCCCTCTTTAAATAGGAAATCTTTCACTGTGAATGTCACATGGGTGGCTTGACTGCTTACACAGGCTCTGAGTATTTCAAATCTTTCATATTGCTATGCCATCATTGCATAAAAAAGGATTTTCTGTTACTAAAGAAATAGCATAACCTGATTTCGGTCTATGAATAACTCTTCCAGCTATGATATTTTTCACTGAATTTTAGGTATGTCGATGAAATGAACTTTTGCTAACTACATGATTTCTGTTCCTTTACAAGTTTATTTTCAATGCAGTATTGCCTCATGACAGCAAAAAGCACATGCTGCACTTTAAGTAGAACAGTCCAATTAAAATCAATGTTTTGTTGGATCAAATTATATAAAAATAGTAAAGCTTGCTCAAAGCATCACTCAAAAGCCTTATTTAGGAGATGCGCTTTACTGCTTACATAGTCAAGTCAAGACCTTCATTAGGTTTAATGAAAGATATTTGAGTTATTAAAACTCTGTATCTTTCACCATTTACAGGGGATTCACAAGCACAGGAAACATTTTAAATTCATGAATAAACCTATTGAAAATGTGGGAATGAACACTAATGTTCTGTCTTAGGTTTTTTGGCCGGGTGCTTCACTGAGGATATGTTTTTATCAGAAGAAAACGTTACTATGAGGGGTAGTATCATTGTTGCTGCTAATAATTAAGAATATTTCCTGTCTGATGATGTCGTTCTTGTCAACAGCTCAGAATGGGTAACTGAAGGCTTCAAAACTGCAAAAATTGTTGATGGATGTAGCAAAGAGACAAAGTCCCAAAGTCACATGGAAATCACACTTCTTCTGAAGTCATGAGAACTGAAGCTTACTACCATGCCAGAATGGAGGTATGTAACAGGATGAATGAGCTACACCTATCCTGTGACACCTGAAAGAATTTATTCTGTAGATCTAACTCATAGTAACTCATAAAAACACTCGTTCAGGTCCAATAAACCTGGGGACTGACTGGAAAACTCATGTTTTAATTAAACACAGATTCTTCTCCAATTGCTTATTTTTACACTTTCCATTTTTTCATGTGCCTTTGCATTCTTCCTTTCTTGTATCGTTTTTTGTTTGTTTTGTTTGTTTTTGTTTTGTTTTTTTTTTACAAGCACAACAGATGTCAGCTGAAATATCAAGTTTGAAGATAAAAAATAACTGTAGCAATTATTCTTATGGAAAGCAAAAGTATATAACAGCTCTACATCCACCCTGTTTCAGTGTTTCACCATTCTTACCACTGAATAATATCTCCTAATGTCATCTTGACTTTTTCTGTCTGTAGTTTGACCTCATTAGTTCATTTGTCCTTGTTTTAGATAAGCTCAAGTCAGTGGAAATTAAAGAATGTGCTCAAAGTTAGCAGAATCTTTCTTAAGTCACTGTTAATGTCACAAATCATATTTTCTTGAGCAAGTGCATTGTGTGGCAGTTAGCAAAGGCAATGACATGTGAGATTAATCAAACACATTGTTTTGATGCCCACATTGTTATTTCATTGTATAATATTTTTGTCTGTTGATGTTTAACTTGGAGAAGAGATGACTGAGAGGGGATCTTACTAATGCTTATTGATATCTAAAGGACAGTTGTCAAGAGGGATGGGACCAGACTCTTTTCAGTGATGCCCTGCCACAGGACAAGGGGAAATGGGTACAAAATAGAACACAAGAAGTTCAAGCTGAACATGAGGAAATACCACTTTACACTGAGAGTGACAGAGCACTGAAATAGGATGCCCAAAGAGGTTGTGGAGTCTCCTTCTCTGGAGATATTAAAAACCCTCCTGGATGCTATGCTGTGCAAACTGCTGTAGGTGAACCTGCTTTGGCAGAGGATTTGGACTGAGCGATCTCCAGAGGTCCCCTAACATTCTGTGGTTCTGTGTGATTCTGTGATGAACTAAAACCAAAATACCTATTCCTACTTTGGGACAGCTACAAATGTTATTTTTTGCATAATTAACCAAGTGCATTTGAATATGATATATGAACCCAAACTTCAACACAGATTTCTTGAAGCTTGCAATAAAACTTCATTCCTTGAAGGAAAGGTTTAGGATCACAACTGTTTGAAAGGATGTGGCCTCACTGAAAGTTTCCTTCTTTTCTTGTTCAATTGTAGCAAAGTCTTTCCATCTTTCCTCTCTCTCGCCTAGATACCAACTCACCTAGAAAATGTACTACTTTATTCATCTATTACAGGGAAAATTCCTTAATAGATCTATATACTAGTAGAGCTAAAAAAATTATTTGATCAATTTCCACTCTTTCTTTCACACTTACCATTCTGAGTTGAAAACAGACACTTAGAAATGAGAAAAAGCACGCACGCCTTTCAATTTTTCTGTGTGTGTGTTGTGTTTGGTTGGTTGGTTTTTCCTTTATATGCAGTTCCTAGGATTTATGACTGATTTTTATGTATTTATGTTCTTGTAAATGATTCTGGTAGTTGCCTCAAATTTACAATAAAGACAACATGTAGTCTCTGCTATAAATGAGAATTTAGAGCTAGAGCTGCCAGAATTTAGAGCTGCCAGAATTTAGACCTGTTTTGATGAAAACCACATATTACACAGTTACAACTTACACTATTTACATTTAAATGACTGATCATATTCGGTTTGATTTCTATCAGCAAAAGTACATAGATGGAAGAAGTGTCAGAATCAAGTATTTTAGCTATGAAATAATATGTGAATGACGTAAAAGCCACAACTGGGATTTTAAGAATTCTTTCTTTTAGATTTTAATTATTTGCAATTGTGTTTACTTTGCAGATAAACTTGCACATGATTTGCTTTGATTTCAACTCAGTTTTCATTTAATCAGTCTCAATGTGCTAAAAGATACTGACTTGCATCTTGGTTAAATTATGGTGAAGGTTGTGCTGATGAGATTTATTTCATGTCAATTGAATGATTTAGTTTCCTTATCTTATATAGCTTTTCAGTTTAAAAGAGAGACTAGATTTTTAGCTCAGAAAATATACAGCCTGTAGTCTTTAAAGTGTATCAGAGGGTTTTCAAATATCAACAGAGCTGTCCCTTTTCATATTTATCATTAGAATTCAGGCTACATTTCACAGAAAGGGAGGTGGGGAAAAACAGATTCCTGTTTAATATTATTTATAGACTAGCCTTGGCATATCCTTCAGGCTCTGTAAACCTTGCCAATATGCCACTTGTCAAGCACATCAGACCTTGTGCATCAACAGTAGGCCAAAATACTTTACACAGTTCAGATATTCTGCTGTAAAAAGAGTGAGAAGAAAAAAAAGGGGGAACAAAGTTTTTGTAGAAAGCCAGTCTCAAATATTTTATCTTCATAAAATACTTTTGTTTATTTTTCTTTGTTTATATCACTGAAGTCTTATCAATGATGACACATTTGTAGGTGTTTTCTTTAGCAAATATAGAAGAAAGAGAGCTAAATATGAGGTACCCTGCAGGTTTGCACAGTGCATATTTCTCTCTGCAAATATGCCTTTCAACTACGTAATATCCCTCATTAATACTTCACAGGAGGATAAATAGATAAGGTATAAGAGGTTTATGAATTTTTGTAAGATATCTTCTACTAGGCAATTTCCACCAGAGGTCTCAGATTTTTTGGGTGGGTTTTATTGATATTTTATTGGGTTTGGTACATGAGAAAATCTTTAATGTATTTATTTCTAGAACTCATCATAAAGTAAAAATACAAGAGGTGAAATGTAGCTTAAATGTCTGTAAATATATTTGCATGGAGATGTATAGAAGAACTTCTGTTGTCTTAAACCGACTCCCAGTTTTGACCCAAATCTATTTTTACAGCACCTACGATGTAAAGAACAGCACATTTAAATGTTTTCTGCTCTGGTAGAGCATGATATACCTACTGTCGAAGAAACAATGAAGAGATTTTTGATATTAAGATACACAATAAATAAAGCCAATTAAAGCCTTTGGAATTTAGTGTGTTCTGCACTATGAACTCTATTCCATGCAAAATAATTTGCTTTCAGAACTGAACAAAGAAGTTTTATAGTGAGTTTATTGGAAAGACCATTCAGGGGTGATAACCAAGCTATGAACTGCTAATTATAGCTGGAGAATGATACAAAATTATCCTCCTGAGTTTTCCTCTAGAACTGTGGTTTTGGGTGTTAGACTAGTCATTAATCTTCAGATATCTCTGAGTTTACTTCAAATGTGTAGAAGAGGAATTTTCAGGAGAGAAGTTGTGATTCCAGAAAGTATGTTTATTAAATCACATATTGGTGTCAGTTTCAAATCTAATATTTGTAATAAGTGCTTTTTCTTTATTGTAGCAAATGTTGCTTATTGTATGAATAAATTAATTAACTACCCTTCTTTTCATACTTGCTGAATTCTGTAAGAGGGTTTTACCATAAAAGAAAGTAATTTGGGAGGTGAAGGCTGATACTGATGCAATGTCACTCATCCGTAATCTCTCCTACACTTTAATGGGCTAAATTTTTCATATACCTGCTTTTCATTCATGCTTTCCTTTTAATTTCTCAGTCATCTAAAATTATTCAATGAATAGTGCCACTATTTGAAATACAGTACATTGCACTAATGTCACAGAATCACAGAATCACAGAATGGTAGGGGTTGGAAAGGACCTCTGGAGATCATCTGGTCCAATCCCCCCAGCTAGAGCAGGGTCACCTAGAGAATACTACACAGGAATATGTCCAGGCAGGTTTTGAATGTCTCCAGAGATGGAGACTCCATAACCTGTCTGAGCAGCCTTTTCCAGTGCTCTGTCACCCCCACAATAAAGAAGTTTTTCCTTAAGTTTAAGTGGAACCTCCTGTCTTCTAGTTTGTGACCATTGCCCCTTGTTCTGTCACTGGACACAACCGAGAAGAGTCTGGTCCCATCCTCCTGACACCCACCCTTTAGATGTTTATAAACATTAATGAAATCCACCTTCAGCTACCTCTTCTCCAGGTTAAACAGACCCAGCTCTCTCAGCCTTTCCTCATATAGGGGATGCTCCAGTTCCCTCATCATCTTAGTGGCTCTGTGCTGGGACTTTCTCCAGTAATTCCCTGTCCTCTTTGAACTGAGAAGTCCAGAATTGGACACAGTACTCCAGATGTGGCCTCACTAGAGCAGAGTAGCGTGGGAGGATAACCTCCCTCAACCAACTGGCCACAATTCTCTTAAAGCACCCCAGGATACCACTGGCCTTCTTGACTGCAAGGGCAGATTGCTGGCTCATGGTCAGCCTGCTGTCCACCAGGATGCCCAGGTCCTTTTGCCAGCAGGTCAGCCACCTTACCCAGATGCAGTAACCTACACTTGACCTTGTTGAATTTCATTGTTGCTCCCCTCCCAGCTCTCCAGCCTATCCAGGTCACACTGAATGGCAGCACACCCTTCTGGTGTGTCAGCCATTCCTCCCAGCTTTGTATTGTCAGCAAACTTGATGAGGGTACACTCTGTCCCATCATCCACATCATTGATGAATACATTGAACACGGCTGGACCCAGTACCAACCCTTGAGGAACATCACAACTCTCTGAGTTCTGTCCATCAACCAGTTCCCAATTCACATCAACATCCAATCATCCAGTCCACACTTCTTAAGTTTAGCTGTGAGGTTGTCACAGGAGATGGTGTTGAGAGCCTCGTAGAGGTAGATCACATCCACTGCCCTCCCGTCGTTTATCCATTCAGTTATGTCATCATAAAAGAGTATCAGGTTGGTCAAATATGAGTTCCCCTTGGTGAATCCATGTTGACTGTTCCTGATGTCTTGCATTTATGTCTTGTTTCACACAAGTAACTGTCATAACATTTATGCTAGTAGATCTAAAATCCACTGTTCAGTATTTTCAAAGCATGGTAAAAAGCTTTAAAGAACATCAGTTACCATAATACTTGTAAAATACGTATATATGTGCAATTTTACACAGATGTTGTGGCAGATTCATCCACCCCGCTAAAGAACTAACAAAAACAGTGCCAAAGTTTCTGGCCAGGACTGCTCCCCCTCATCCACAGCTCCTGTCTGATCCACACAGTGGGAGTCAAGGGTGGGGAAGTCGAGGTCCTCAGCCAGTAGGGAGTTCACATGACCATATTTAGGCCACAGATCAGGTTTGACTAGGGTATAAATGGAACCCCACTGAAGAGTGCTTTAAGTCGGTCATCCTTGGAGTAGAAGGTCTGTGGTCAGGGACTTTCCCCTTAAGTTGGGGCCCCACTTAAGGTAATTTCTGGACATTGAAAGCCCTCCCTTTATTAGGTGAATGACTGTATATTTTGGATCATTGAGCCTAAACTATAAGAATTCTTAAGTCAGCTGTGTGTTGATGTTCCCAACCAGCATATCGAACCTGTATTTGTTGTCAGTGGAACGTTGTTGTGAATGAGGTTTTGACTGCTTGAGTTCAGTTGCAGATTTAAAAGCTTCTTTGAGTTCATTATTTGTGTGTGCAGCCATTCTGATGCCCTTCCATGACAAATATCTGGAAGAAAATCTCTCCATGGTAGTTTAGAACACTCAAAGCATTTGAATTTTAGAAAGTTATAGATATGCAAATGACTAATACAGTATCATGGGCTCTGTTCTTTTCTTACTCAAAATCTCTATGGCTGTGCTAGTTTATCTGGAACATCTTCCTTTTTACGGAAGCTGGATGAATTTGTGTATTATTCCTTCCAACTTAAATATTAGTTCAACATTTTTATTTATTTCTTCTCTGCAGATTGAATATTCCCTTACTTTTTCCATTCAGTTTATCTAACTATTATCACCGCTTCCAAATTCTAGTATCACCTATTTTCCTGTTCTTTGATCTTGACAAATATTTCTTTTTAAATGACTAAAGAATTTAAAATCTCCAGTGCTGTGTGCATGCTGCAGTGCCCAGGAGTACCTCCCAATACATTATTCAGGTGACTGCTTTGGCCACACTCAATTTCTGTGCTGAGAGTGAGGTAAGGATTGGGGTCCCTGTCTGTTTCCCACCTCCCTATCCTCATACCTTTGTTTTGGTGGAAAGGAAACCAGTGGCCAGAACACAACTCTTTGCACCATGTTAAGTGTTCTAGATTACCCTGAAAGTGCTAGTCTACCCTCATAAAACCTAGGATCCTGGGACATATCTCTAAGCAGTTCTATGCTATTCTGCCACAGAGAAAATAATTATTTCTTTTATCATTCTCAGGTCTGGTTTTACTGTATTTGTTGCTCTGTAAGTATGTCCTGGTTTGAGCTAAGTAGAACTAATTTTTTATTTAGTGATTTTACTTTTCAGCTCAGTCTCTTCTAAGTGGCTGTACTTCCTGAAACTAATGGCATGTTTTTCCAGACAGAGTATACTTCTACAAGTGATAATGACAAGGCCATTGTCCCACCATGGGTGCCGTATCTACACCTTTGGGGAGGAGTGGATGCAAAACTGACCAACTATGTATTCCATCCCACATATATCATACTCAGTATAAAACCGAGGGATCATGACGGTCATGGCCTTTCCATCTCGGCCCCTTCTCTGCCCTCTGCTCTTCTCTTCTCTTCTCCTGCAATGACTGAAGTCCGAGCAGAATCCTGCTGGATCATCTACCTCTGATCCTGCTTCATGTGTTCCTGAATCCAGTTCCTGCATCCTGCTCCCACCTGCTGCTGAGTTCGGTCTGGGACTTTCCCAGTGCCCTGCTCTGCAGAGCCTCTGGTGACATAATTGTCACTGGCGGGTTTTGGGGAGGATTCTATATTGGTTTTGTATATGTATTTGTACATATTTGTATATATATATTTAATTCTTTTTCTATTTACATTATTATCCTGTAGTATTAGTATTATTGTTTAATTAAATCTGTTAGTTTTATTTTCCAACCCGTAAAGTTTCTTTCCCTTATTGTCTTTCTCTTCCCTTCTGAGGAGGGAAGAGGGCTTAACAGAGAGCATCTGCCCAGGATTTAGTGGCAAGCCCAGCCACCTCACAGTGTCTGAAGGTGAAATATTCAGAATTAACACTATACTATATAACTATATACCTGCACCATCTTACTATGCCTTAATTCTAGCAGTGTTGTTACTTTAGTAGTCCTAGAAGACACTACTTATCTGTGTATTCAAGGTAGCTGAGAGAAGTTTAGAACAACAATCTAGCAACTAATCTCCTACAGAGACTAGAATATTAAAGAAATATTCTTACCATAGCTCCTTCTTCCATTAATGCATTTATAAAATGACAGTCTTGTAACATATCCTGTTAATAACTCAACTTAGAAAATATGAAAATATTAATTGCTCTTTGACAGTTTTTGAGTATTTCCATATATGTGAATTTGCACTGGGTTTTAATAAAATTTGTGTGCATGCAGATTCCCAAATTGGCTGTTTAAATAGATATTTATAGAGTTTGAATGTGTATTCATGTAAGCATACAATTGACTGTGCTTAGTTTCCAAATGTCACTCTCAGGTCCTTCTTCAACTTTTTTTCCTATGTATAGTAGCAATTATGGAAGATCAAGTTCTCTCTTCTACCCATCCTGAAAGTAGTAGTTATAATCCTATACAGCCTTCTTCCAGATACGATGATAAGAAATAATATATTTATTAGTTCTAACTAATATTTGTTGACAATGCTATATACACCTGCACTGCATAGAAATACACTATTAAAAGTGTGCCTTTTCTGGAAATGATATTGACCTTAATAGACACAGGTATTAAAGGCCAACTTCAGCTAATTTTCAACATGCATCCATTCTCGTTATGCTTTACTAGCTTATAAAATGATAGATCTTCAATACTGTCAGAGATTTGAAGAAGAATATTACATTTCAACTTATGTTTTAGTTGACAGCTGTGAAAAAAGTGCACACAGTCACCATTAAAAAGTGCAAAAATGCAATTATAATGATTGTTAAGTCTAGGAAAGCATATTTCAAGAGGAAGTGTACAGGAAAGGAGAGTTTACCTTGTATTTAGCTTCAGCATATGTGGGCTTATTTATTTCAGTGTTTTTTTCTGATTAGAAAAAAACTAGAGGCAGTGACATTAGGCACAGTATTAAAGCCAACATTAGAAGCAATATAAAAAAATTAAAAGTCAGACAATCAGTGGAATTACAAATTATGAAGATTATTTTATTGCTTGGCATAGACTGTCCTTTGTTATAGTGAATTATGCAATTCTGATATAATTAAGCCAGTTGGAAGAGGAAAATGGAATGAGTTTCAAAACTGAGCTTATCAACAAGATATGTGCTTAAAGATATTATCTTACTCAGGTATCCTCAAATTAATTTCTGCTTTTTATTCTTTCTGAAAGAACAAAAGTTTGAGAAAAATGAATCAAATATTACTTGTGTATTTCAGTTCTGACTCTTGTAATTAGTTTTGGAACAGGATGAGAATTTCCCTGTGAAGATGTCAGGAGAGGTCATAAGCAAAGCACATAAGAAAGTGGATAAGTTCTTTATCGAAAAGGGACAACGCATTCAATACCTTGCAGAAGTTAATTCAGACACACATAATGTCAGTATGTACAGCATTTGTCCACTGCAAAGCTCACAACCTAGAAAAAGCAAATAAAGACATAGACTAGACCCTGGAAAGGTTGCTTCTCTGGAGAAAAACAAGCAAACAAACAAACAAACAAACAACTACTAGTTCAACTGCGAAGTTAAATAAAAACATATACAACAGTTCATAATCTTTCATCTACACAAAAAGAAGAGGAATAAATACTAGGAAAGAAAACATTTAGGCACATGCAAGAAGTTTTTGGACAGATGATAATTTGTTCCAACATCTGAGTCTCAGGAATGTTTTATTTGTTGTAATTGCCAGATTCATTTAGTCAGGTCTATCATGTATATTCCTGGAATATGTATATTCCTCTGGACATGTATTTACTTATTAAAAATATCACAACATTGTCCGGGGAAGGTTTCTATTTAATGTTACTGTCAAAAGGAACAGCTGTGAGTAACAATTTCAAAAACTGAATTCCAATAAATGTTTTTTATATATTCCTCCCAGTCTTGGAAGGTTTTTGCATTAGTGGAAGACATGATTCTGGTATTGACAATAATAAATATTTAACAATATTAAAAATGCTTAATGGAAGTATATTTTTGATGATTGTACGTATCCTTATTCACAAAAGCAATAGGTAGTTATCTATTTAAATTATTAACGTCAAAACAGCTAAAATTGAGAGAGAATATAAATATTTGTGAAAACAATTTCTGTCTTTTTGCTTTTGGATTTCCAATGATTGATTGGTAAGTTATGGGACAAAACAGAAGACATCATTACTTAATGTCCATCATCTTATATAAAACTGCTCAAGACCTTTCAGGAAACACACATTGAGAAAAATCTCTTTCCTTTTAAAAGGTCTAGATCGAATATATTGCTTCCTATACATCACTATCTCTACATGTATTGGGTTTTCTGTGAGGAGTTTTTGTTGTTTGGGGTTTTTTTTGGTAGTAGGGGTGGGCTATGGAGATAGCCCTGTAAAAAGCTACCTGAAAAGCTCACCTGGCTCCAATGTCAGACCCACTTCTGACCTCGGCCAAGCCAATCAGCGCCCCTGCAAATTAATGTTTTTAAGGGGGTGCAGCACATTCTTACTCTGTCTCTTGCACCTGCCCTGACTAGCGTGGCCCCAGGTCTGGGTGGTGCGGCCCCGGCCCTACCCAGCCAGCTAAGCTGGCCCAGCCCCAACTTAAGCTTAAGACCTGCTGCAGCTCCAGCCCAAAAGAGAGAGAGAGCCGAGAACTCTCAGAACCATCAGAAGAGACCTGCAATGGAG
>NW_010172656.1:24244-27996 GCF_000695765.1 Mesitornis unicolor | reverse complement strand
CGGAGGGGAGGGGGGGAGCTCCTCTCATCATGAGGGGGTCCAAAAATAATCCCCTCTGATTGCAGTCCCGAACACAAGGACCCCCCCTTCCCCCCTTCCCTTCACACACGGCTGATAAAAGAAGTCTCGATGCTTTCCAGAGGGCGCTTTGCAGGCAGGGAGGAACAGGGAAGCTGGCAAGGGCTTGAGGAGGCAGGAGATGGCAGTTGGGTGGTTTTTTTTTTTCTTTCTTTCTTTTTTTTTTTTCCCCTTTCTTTTCTTTCTCCTTTTCCTTTAAATTTTGTATCCCCTCCTGGGCTCGTGTCTTTGCGGGCTCGGGTTATAGGGGTTGAACTGAAAGGCATCAAGTTGTAAATATAATTTATTTTTTTTTTTTCTGAGGATACTTGGGTCTGGATTTTAATTTTCTCGCCTCAAATCCCCCCCTCCCTTTCCCAAAAAGACCAAAAAAAAATGTTTCACGTTCCAGCTCTTCTGCTGCGGCTCTGTAAGCTAATTTAAAGTGGTATGGTAGCAAATTTTGAGCAAACAAAGGAATTGGGGCTGTGCTGAAAGGCAGGTGCTGGAAGCACGTTAGTGCTGATGTATCTCCCTGTATAGAAAGGCTGTTGACCTCCTTAGTTTGAAATGTAAGCTATTTTTTAATATTTTTTTTTGGTTTTTAGTATTGTTCCTTTGTAAGTGGAGGTTGTGGCTTGCAAAAACCCTCCTCCTGCCTGGAGATCCTGGCGTTTGGAGTTGTCCCTTTGCCCAGCCCAAACTTAAATGAATCCTCCGCACCTCTCGCCTTAAAACAAAAAGAAATGGGGTGGGAAGCCGCGGTGTCTCCTTGTCGAATAATTGAGTTACTGTGTGTGGATTCAGAGGCTTCTTGTGGCTCGTCCTCAGACTCTGCACTAATGTTGGATGCCTTTTTATTATTAAATACATACATTTGTTCTTCGCTGTTAAGGTCTTGGGGGAGGGGGAAGGGCAAAGGGGATTTTTTTTTTTAAGTTCAGTGTTACTTATATTTATTTACAGAACCATTTCTTTCCCCCCTTTCCTTTTCTTGACAAAATAAGACACAAGGTCTTGGCACATGGGAACTCCATTTCTCGGTGGAGCAGGAGGAGGAAGGGAGGAGGAGGAGGAGGAGTAGGGGGGGAGGAAGGGGGAGCTGTGAGTTGGGCAGCAGTTGACACCGTTTTTCAACGTGTAGGTCAAACGTTAGCAGACACACAACGTGCATCACGCTGGCCGTTAACCAGCTATCACAACAATACTTGGGCTTTTTCGGTCACCCCCCCTGAATTAGGCTCTTTTGTGCCATTCATTTCTCTTAACATAATGGATGGAAGCGGGGGGAAAAAATACCGTGTTGCCCCCCTTCCTCACTATTGTGTGCTGGGTTATACGTGGTTCTGGCTTTAACTTGGAGATGCAGGGTGACCTATACAAAGGTTATTGCTTGCTGTGCTGTGTGCAGGGGGAGGGGGAAGTGGGTGATGTGGGGAAACACAGTATTTTCTGAGTAATCTATGCCCTAACGCAGCATCAGCAGGCACGCTGCTTTGAGTGCACAGATAGCAAGCTCTTAGTGGGTTCACCCGAAGTAAATAATCAGTGTTCTGGTGACCTGAGTGGGCATCAGACCCCCTTTTACCGGCCTCTCTTAACATTTCTTTTTATTTTCTTTTTAAAAGTACACTTTTTAGTGAAGTTTGAGGTGAACTTTTGTCTGCTGGTGTATCAGTATTGGTTTCCTGGCCTGCTTGAATTACGCAGGGGTGATTTTTGCAATGCGAAGTTGTTCCTTGAATTTCGCGATCTGTTCTCGATCCTGAAGTCTAAATGACCACGTTGCGTGTATCCGCTGTGCCTCTTTTGTTTCCCTCTCTAATAAAGACAACCCAAAACAAGCCTGACCCACTGCACTGAGACCTTTTGACTGAAACTGCTAAATTGTCCCGTCTCACTGGCAATGTCAAAGTTAGATGGATGGAGTTGTGTTATCAAAGCACGCGGATGCTGTGGCTGCTTCTCACTGGAAATTTTAGGGACCGGTTCCTGATCCAGAAAGCTTGAAGGCTGTTTGGTGTGGAGGTGCAAAGGTTTTCACCTTCAGATTAGCTGGATGGTGAAATGTGGTGGGTTCGCGTGGCTCTGAGGGGAGAATGGCACAGACAGGGCCTTGTGTGTGTGATTTTTTTTTTTTTTTGTGAGATGTTGGTTTGGGTTCAGTGAATTAAATAGCCAGAAAAGAGCAAAAAAGTATCAGATGGTACGGCCTGAAAGTGAAAAGTCCCCTCAGTGATGGGAGGTTCAGGGAGGGAAGGGGCCTCACCATATTTTGGATAGCGTGGAGGGGGATGGAGGGTTTTTCTCTCCCTTGTTGGAGCAGAGAGTGAGGAAAACAGTTAAGGGTTGTGCTGCTTTGTGCTTAATCCTCAGAGCCAGAAAGCACCAAGTTCTTGTTCTGGATTAAAATATCTTGGTGCAAGTTTTGAATGCTCCTTGTGGCTAAACCTGGCAGTGGCAGGGGCTGAGGAAGGGCCTGGTGTGGCTCTTTGTAAACCCACCCGTAGCTGGAGCTCTGTGTATGAGGGGTCCTTACTCACAGCTCCTCCAGTAAATCCCGTTATGGGGGCAAGGCCTGTCCCCTGTCCCATCTGCTGGCAGAGCACCAGCACCACATTGAGGTTCTTTGCCAAAATTAATGTTGCTGTCTTTCTCACCT
Organism: Mesitornis unicolor; assembly: GCF_000695765.1. Lineage (NCBI taxonomy): Eukaryota > Metazoa > Chordata > Aves > Mesitornithiformes > Mesitornithidae > Mesitornis > Mesitornis unicolor. The sequence goes on along the minus strand of NW_010172656.1, from coordinate 25,277 downwards.
GTCCCAATCCCCCTTGCTTTGGGGAAGTTCAGTTCTCGCTGCGTTGGTCCCACTTGTTTTATTCTCTCAAAAACTTACACCCCTATTATTATTGCTGTAGTACTTACCAATACTTGCTTGCTTACACCTTTATTATTATTTTATAGTAAGAGCAGTTGTACAGTAAAGGCAAGGCTTTCGCAGAGGCAATGTGATTATTCAACAACTCAATTCAACCAGGCAGAACATTTTTGGGCTGAAAATCCCATGCCAGAGCTCCCTGGAATGAGTAAAACTCGCACTTCAGCTGTGTTTCGCTGCTTGGCCTCGATTTCACGGATGTGATGTGAAAAATTGCTCGTCTCTCTTATTTCTTCTCTTATTAGAGCTCGGAGTCAAATATTTGCCAGCCGAAACTTCTGTGTGTTAAGCAAAGGCTGGTATCGGTAGGTCAGCGTTTCTTGCGAGGTCTCTGTCCTGAGACATTGAAGGTTTCAGAGAGGGAAAACTATTACGGTTCTTTTAATCCATCCAAACGAAACCCTCGTGTTCTGTCAATGGCAAAACTCGGTGGAAGGAAACGTCGCATGTCCTAAAGCTAAATGAAAATCTGTCGTGTGGGGAAGCACTGATATTGCACTCGACCACTTTACTTGTTGCTTCTTTATGCTACTGGAACATTGAAAATAGGCAGAAGCAAACATTAAGTGAGCACTTTAACACAGCCAGTGAATTTAAGGATAGATTAAATCTTCCGTAGTTTAGAGCAGAGTTAAATAACTCCCTGAAGAGAACAGTCTCTCCCGGATTTTGACATGTGCTGAAGGCAGCTTTTCTTTCTCCTTTGTAGCACTGCGACTTTAGATTCGCTCATTTGTGGTGATGGCAGTGAAAATACAAGCTATGTCTTGTACCTTTGGACATCAGGTGTGTTTGGTCATCTTTGGAAAGCAGCTTTTGGGGCTGTTTCCAGAGGAAACGGATGAGCAGAAGCTGCTTTGACCCAGTATTATCTTGTAGAGACCCAAAGTTGAGGTGTGTGTCACTTGGGAGA
>NW_010172656.1:20911-24180 GCF_000695765.1 Mesitornis unicolor | reverse complement strand
TTTTCTTTTATTTTGTTGCTGTACTGTAACGGTTAAAGTAAAAATGGTGGAAAATAGAAATACTCTGTCGTGCTTTCAGCACTAGGTGCAGTGTTACCAAAAATGAAGGGAAGGAACCCAAACCAACAGCCCTTTTCAATGTAGTCAGGAGCTCTTTGTCAGTGTAGTTTTGTCTAACAAGGGTAAAAAAAATATAAAATATAGTCTATATATAGAAAAATAAATAAAATATATATAGTGTGTGTGTGTATATATATATGTACTCACAGTCTCTGCTTGGGAGTGCCTGGTAGGGAAGTGGTGGCATGGCCATGTCCTAAGGGAGGAAGCTGGTCCGTCCATCCATCTCTGGCTGTTAAAATGTGCCCACCCTCTCTCTGTTTAGGATCAAAAGGTGCAGATTTAATGATGGGACAGCCCCTGGGTGGGTGATTCCTCCAAAATAGCTGTATTTCTCTGGTTGTGAAGGTCAGATGTCATCAGGTTGCATCTTCAGCTGCTTCTGGGCTGCTCCACCTCTTGGCCTACACAGTAGGGGCTGTAAAGGTTTAATGAAAGGTTGTTAAAAGCCCCCTTATGGTTGCACTTGGCACCTCCAGCTCCCAGTCAGCTTCTTCTGTGTCTTTGTGTGCAAATAGTCCTGCTCTTCAGGGTCCTGATGGTTTGCAGATAGTTCTGTGAGAGAAAATGGTGTTTAGATGAGCGGGAGTGGGGGGAAAAAGCTGTGTTATTCAGGTGAGACTTTGTGATCTCCATCTGAGCAAGTGGAAAAGTCAAAACCTGAAACTGGAAATACTGGTATCCTGGAAAGCTATCTCATCTCCTCTAATGACTTTGCCTTCAATGCAGCAGGCAGGAGCTCCCGTAGCACAGCAGTCCCTTTGGAAAGGAAGGGGGAGTTGTGAGGATGTTTGGTCTCATCAGAAACGCCAGACCATAACATCCTAATGCCCAGTGTATCTGGGCTGACAGAGGCTGCCTTGGGCCTTGATAAACCAGGTACACCCTGCTCCTTTCACTGTTGTACCCAGCAAGAGCGTGTTTTCCTAATTATGTGGTGGAGAGTTTAGCTACTGTGGATTTTCTCTTAAACTTTGTTGTGGGAGAAGAGCTTTTCCCCCTGCTTGTAGTCTTCTGAGCCCCTTACTCCCTCCTGGGCTGTATTTGTCTTGTCCTTCTACAAGTCACAGCCTCTCTCTATGTGCTGTGCCGCTGAGCAGATGAGAAGTTGCTCAACTCTCAGCTCCACCAAAAGCTGCTGCTGAAACCTTGATTTTTTTTTTGGCTGTCTCGGCCCTGTGGACACTTGAGTACAAGCAAGGGGGGTTCTGGGTGAGTCTCAGTCGTGTCCTGTCCTGTCCCCAGGACTGTGGTCCAGTCACCGCAGCAGGAGAGGGTGCACTCCCACTACACCTACACGAGGAGAGCAAAGCCAGCTTGTAGATGCTGACACTTCAGCTTATCCCCTGCTTTTTCAACCCATGCTGGAGGAAAAGAAGAGCAGCGTTCAAGTTGGAGACTTCATTACTCCACCTTCTTCCAAGGCATGGCTTCAGAGCCTTTTGGCCACTCAAACAGTACCAGGAGCTCCTTCTCAGACCCGAATGCCGTAGTAAACAAACAAGACTGGGTGCAGCCAAAGCCTGTGGCTTCCTTCCCTGCCTGGCACCCACGGTGTTTGGATGGGGAGGTAGTGGCTGTCTCCTGCACTGACAAATGTAGTAATGGCTGCGCTGGAATTAATGCTAGGTAGAGTGAGAGCTTTGTTCTTCGTAGCTGGTTCCTGCTGCTTAATGAGTTGCTCTTAAAACTCCTGTTTTCAGCCCTAGTTAGGTCTGTGACTTGGCCAAGTGAAGGCTTAGAGCTCCCTGTGATTAGTCATTATAATTAGCTCGGAAATCTTTGCCTCTGTGATCAAGGTGCACTCTGTAATGCGGCTTAGAGGGGGCTCTAGTCCTGTCGCATACCTTTGGAGTCATATAAATGGCAGTGCTTTGTTGGGCAGCCGAGTGGATTTTTATAACCACATTTTAACTTTAATATATATTTTTAATACACGCCAGGCAGGTAAATCTGAAGTAACTGGCTCCTCAGAAACCCGTGGTTGATGCTAATCCCTGCTTCCCTCAGGTATAACCACTTCTGGCATGGCCTAGGCTTGCCTTACCCATTCCAAATATAAGGTAAGAGGGAAATACGGCGACTGGTAGCTGATTTAGTCGACAGACCAAGCAAACAGAAAACTCTGGGGTAGTTACAAGAGCGTGCTCCTTTCCTAGGAAGTCTGTGCCTCTTTCTGTACCGGGTGACCTTGTCTTATGAGGCTTTGACTTGACGATACGACAAGATGAGCAATCCCACGTCCTTTCAAGTCGCAGCACTTCAGAACAGCCTGAAATTCAGTTCTTGAAAACACAAAGTTGATTTGTAAACTACAATTGACCTTAAAACTGCTTTTGTAAGGAGCGTTAGGTTGAGTGTCTCCTTCTTTAAACTTTACAGGCTCTTAATTTCTAGTTCCATGTGAGAGTTTTGACTTCTTTGTGCTTTTCGAAAGTGCAAGAGGATGTGCTCAGCCCTCGTGGAGGCAGCAAAAGTTTCTCCAGCATTTTCTAGAATTGGGCTGCTTTTGTGCTCTCTGCTGTTTGTTTTGAAATGCAGCACGTTGTGATGTGACTGCCTTGAAGCACTGTAGGTCAAACTTGATAAATTTGCTTTGCTACTCAGGTTTTGAGACCAAACAAGTGTGTTTAACCTGCCTTTCCAAGTAGCTTCAAAATTCAGCTGTAAGCAGCAGCGTGCTCTTTGAACTGGGTAGAGGAAGTGTTGGTGATTGTTGCCTCTCTGGGGGGAGGAGGCTGCAGCAGTGTGATAAAATTGCAGAAATCCCCTCTTGGGAGGAAACTGTAGTCTATGTTTCCCCCTTCAGCCCTGTCTGAATGGTGCAGGTACCTCTGGGGCACATCAGCAGGCTCCTGTATGTACTGTGTGTGTGCAGCTACCTGTATCTCTACAAAAATATTCCGTTCCCCTGTCACGGACGGGATGATAAAGTTGTGTTTTGTCCTGGTAGCACGAGCATGTACTTTTTTAGGTGACAAGACGTCTTGTCAGGTTGGGGTTTAGTTCATGTAGAGACTTTGATTTGAAAGCTGGGCATTGAAAATAATTATTAGAGTTGCAGAATCATTGAGATTGGAAAAGCCTTCCAAGATCATCCACTCCAATGTCAACCCAACCCCACCATGGCCATAAACCACGTCCCCAAG
>NW_010172656.1:17963-20896 GCF_000695765.1 Mesitornis unicolor | reverse complement strand
CTCCTCGAGGGATGGGGCAGCCCCCACGCCCCTGGGCAGCCCCTGCCAGTGCTTGGCCACTCCTTCAGTGAAGAAATTTCTCCTCAGATCCAACCTCACCCTGCCCTGGCACAACCTGAGGCCATTTCCTCTCATCCCATCACTTGTTACTGGGGAGCAGAGCCCAACACCTCCTTGCTCCCCCCTCCTTTCAGGAGCTGCAGAGGGGATAAGGTCTCCCCTCACCTCCTCTTCTCCACTTGAACCCCCCAGCTCCCTCATTGCTCCCCATCATTCGGCTGCTCCAGACCCCTCCCCAGCTCCGTTGCCCTTCTCTGCCCACGCTCCAGCCCCTCAATGTCCTTCTGGGAGTGAGGGGCCCAAACCTGACCCCAGGATTTGAGGTTTGTCCTCAGCAGTGCCCAGCACAGGGGATGATCCCTGCCCTGCTCCTGCTGCCCACACCAGTGCTGGGCCAGCCCAGGATGTGTTGGCCTTCTTGGCCACCTGGGCACTGCTGGCTCATGGTCATAGGTGTCAACCAACACCCCCAGGTCCTTTTCTGCAAACTCACTGAGGGAACACTTGGCCCCCTCATCCTGATCATTGATAAAGATATTAAACAGGACTGGTCCCAGTACTGAGCCCTGGGGACCGCTTGTGACCAGCCACCAACTGGACTGAACTCCATTTGTTGTCCAGCCAGTTTTTAACCCAGCAAAGAGTAAACCAGTCCAAGCCATGAGCTGCCAGTTTCTCCAGGAGGATGCTGTGGGAGAAGGTGTACATGACCTTGAATTTGTGTCCTAGGCTGTCTAACTGTAGCATGAAAGTGCAACGTAACAGATGTGTAATCACAGTTGTGTCTTCTGGGGTCAGAAATCCCTCAGGAATTTGTATAAACAGGGACACGGTGCCTGCCCTCCCCTCTTAACTGCTCCCTGGTGAGAGTCCCTTGCTCCACAGAGGGACTGGGGATGGAGAAAGGCTCAGAAAAGCCTCTCCCGAGTAGGAAATGGCTTCTCCTCTCGAGGAACTGAAGCGTCAGGACCGGGAAGGTCTGGTTTACATAACAGCATCGCCTTTGAGGCAACTCTTTACTTACTGCTTGCATTGAAATGTGGAGTTTTTCCTCTGACTTCTCTTGCCCTCTTTGGGGGTCTGAACTTGTCCCTCCTCACCAGTGACATTGGTTTGGGTCTCAGCCACGCGTGAATGGGATAGGGACAGGATTTTTTACCTCATTCCTACTTCGTATTGCCCTGAGTAGCAGCTCCAGTTGGCTGGAGTTGTGTATAATTCTGCATTTAGGTTGCTGACAAGTGTGTGAGCACCTAAAAATGCCGCATCTGTAATCCAAGCTCTTTTTCTTGGTGCTGAACAGCACAAATGATCCGTAGGTACCGGTGTATGTGTCTGCTCCCCAGGCTGACACCCCTCCATCCCTACGAGGGGGCTGCTCTGGGTGTATTTGGGGAGGCTGTAGGGGAGTTACAAGGGCAGGTGTAACCAGGTGTATGTAGCATTGGTACTTTCTCGGTATTATTTTCTGTCTGGGAATCTTAAAGATGTCCCTCCTGGGACCCCTGTGCTGATTTGTGCAGCTGCCACTGCTCTGTTCGTGACAGTAGCCATGGGAACACGAGGAGGATGAGACAAGTTTAAAACTCCAACTTGTTGCTAGGCAGACCCAGCTCAACGTGTGGATTAAATAGTCTTAACAACCAAAAAATCCCCCTGTTTCGATATCCTACCTCTTTCACGGGGAAAGACAACTCCCATTTGCCCCAAATTCTGTGTGTTTGAGTGAAACCAGCCCCAAAGGGGTCCCCTGGCACCAGCCAGCTTTGGGGGAACGTCTGCTGTGCATCTGAGTGATGGGTACGCGGTGGCTGCGTTTCAGCAGGTAGGTTTTGGCACAACCTCTTCTTAGAAATCCAGTGCTGCAAAGCAAAGCGCCATCCCATGCCAAACCCATCGCGCTGCTCGTGTAGCCTAAAAGTTGTGGCCTGCGTTAAAATAGATCCTGCTGGAAGGGGCATACGCTCGAAACAAAGGTCACCGGCTTAAAATACCACAAGATCGCCTCTAAACCCTGCCTGTAAAAGCTGAAAATTACAACTAAGGCAAGGCAGGCACCGTCACAACTTACAGCGCCTTTACACCCTTGGTGTGAGCGTGGGTACGAGCTGGGCGAGCTGGGGTAGGCCCTTTAACTTGGGCGGTCTCTTACTGCTACGTCGCTTTGTCCCAGGCTCATCCTTCGGCACGTCTTGTTCAAGAATTAAGGACAGCCCATTCCCTCGCGTTATTTTTGTTGTCGATGCCTGACAAAAGATGTTTTGCAAGTGTTTTAGGGGCCTGAAGGGAGCTGGAGACCCAAACTCTAAGGCAGAGATGGGCCTCGTGTGCTTTTGGCTCTGCAGCTCTTGGTTTCCTCTGTCACCACAGTAACTGGTGGTGCTCTGGCCACTGGTTTAAATGGATTTTTTTTGATTTTAGACCCATTTGCTGTGCAGTAGCTGCGGTTCCTGTTGGAATAAGGCCATTTATAGAGATGCTCCCAATTACCACCTGCTCTTGTTCTTAGGGAAGTACGCTCTTACCTGATTTAACCTCCCGCAGCAGCCACTTTGGAGTGGTTTTATCTCTGCGCCGTGGCTCGCTGCTACCCCTTTCCCCTCCAACCACCTCGACAAACTGCACTTGTCCTTGCGTGTCCTTCCCAAATCACCTACTTCTGGGGGGGGAAAAAAAAAGAGATTGCTTTTCTTTAGTATGCCCCAGCCCTTGGTTTTTTCATTTCCTGAGTTGCTATTTGCGGTGCTCCCGCTTTTGTTATAATGCGTGTGCAGCTTCCAGATCCTGTCTGTCCACCCTCTTCCCAAGCCAGCCCTACCCGAATTTCCCTGCTCTTCTCTGTGCTCCTGAGCCCTTTTTTCCTGTGCTTTGTC
>NW_010172656.1:0-17932 GCF_000695765.1 Mesitornis unicolor | reverse complement strand
CCCTGTGCTTTGCCCCTCCAGGACAGAAACCTTCTCTGTGCCCGAGTTACTTTGTAGTCATCCTCCCAAGTTTCCCCTCGGGTTGGAAGAAAGTGCTCGTGGTTTGTTCTTTGTTATCATTTTTCTCTAAAAGAGAGGACGATGTAGCAGAACTCTGCCCCTTATTTTACAGCCTGCATGCCTCCCTGGATAGAATGTCTGCCTGCTTTTCAGGCATTTAAGTAGTGATGCTTTGGCCTTTTCAGGCTCCCTTCTCCAGGCTTTTTTTTTGCCTTGCTGAAGAATTGGCCTCAGCTTCTCCTGTGGAGGCCTCAAGGCAGTGTTGGAGCAAACACTTCCCCAGCTTTAGGCTGGTTGAGCATCCTCGTCTGGCCAGTAATGTCCCTCTTCTGCTGAACTGGTGCTGCTGGGAGCGTGCAGCTGTGTGAGAAAGGTGAGCAAAATGATATTTCCTGCACCCGGGCCTGCCCTGGAGATGTGGCCTGAGCCTCTGGCTCAGCCCTGAGTAGCTCTGAAGCATCTCCTTTGGGTTTGGAGAGGAGGGAAAGGTGATCTCCTCGCTGATTTTGGGAATAAAGCAGACCTCAAGGTTGCTGGCTGACTCAAATCCGCAAGCAACAAGGCTGGATGAGTGCCCTGCAGAGCTTTTCCTCTCTTTTTGCTGTAGACTCAGCCTTGGGTTCATGGCCGGGTGGAGCTGAGGGGGTGGGAGGGTACAGCGTGGTCCCATCTCAAGCTCTCGGCGTCTCCTCCAGATACTTAAACAAGTATTGAGTAACTGGGGGCAGAGGAGAGGCTGCTGGTGGGAACTGGTGGCAGAGGGAAGATGTGGCAGAGCTGGCCTCTGGCTTCCAGCCCAAAATCTGGGTCGCTTGGCAAATTGTTTCCTCCTGTGTGTGCTGGCTCCGAGGAGGGCGGCTGCTCTCTGGGAAGCTGCTGCCTTGTGCTCCTTCTGCATTTTGGGTGGGTTTTTAGTCAGCTTGATTGGTTCTTTAGGTGGTTACCCCCCCAAATCACTTAGGAGTGTGAGGGCTTGGGGTCAGTTTCTTATGTTTCCTTTCTTGGGGGTTTTCAGGCGAAACAGGTTCGAAAGGATGGATGTTGAGAGGACATTTAGACATGTTTTAGCTGTTTAAAATGTGTGTATGAGTAGTTGTATTAGGCAAATAGATGTCTTTTATTGGAGTTATTGCTGGAGTTATTCTGAAGGAGAAGAAATAAAGACAGAACTTTTTAAACCCTTAATAAGACTCTTTTTAGAGATTATGACAACAAATAAATGAGGTGTTGTGGGAATTAGGCTTGGAAGTGGTCCTTGTTGCTCCGAAGCTTGCTGGGAAGGGGACTGGTTCGTGTCTTCTTACCTGAGCCTTTGCAAAGAGGCTCTGGGAGCAGATGCTGGGCTCCTCTTGAAACCATCTCCAGCTCAGTTGGTGGATCCTTTTATTTCAGCTCAGAAGGAAGCTGCTGGGTGCTGTAGCATTGCTCGCAAAATGATTTTGGTGCTTTCTGGGGTAGGGGATAAGAGGAGATGCAATGGGTAGGAGAAGCCTTTCCAGTGAGAAATAGAAATAAAGGCAGTGGATTTAATCCATTAATTTAATTTTTGTCAGAGCTGGGACAAAGCTTAGAGCAGTTGCACACCCAAAGCTCGCTCAACATGGATAGACGCCTGCTGAAATGTTTAGCAAACATGAGAATAAAAGAAAAAAAGCTTGTATTTAACCTTTTTTTAAAAAATAACCTACATTTCTAAAATGAGCAGTGTTTGAATAATGAACTTGGTGCTTGTGAGCCACAGCGGGAAGCACCTGTGCTGCAATAAACCCTGCAGCAGGGAGGGATGAAATGCTCGGGTGCCACTGCGGTGCTGCAGGGGCTCTCCTCGAGTGCAGGGGTTGTCTTCACCCTCCTCTTGCTCCTCCATCCTTTCTCTTTCAATTTGGCTTGAAATCTGTATCTCAAGTGATTCTGAGCCTCTGGAGTCAATGCAGGGAGTCTTAGCTTGGTTTTACCCCCCCCCCGAAACGACGGCACGAGGTTGAGACACCGAAGCTGCCTTCAGCCGAAGGAAGACGCTACGGCACTAATGTGCTAATTTTACACTCCCGTTGGCAGGTTGCCTTTGTAATCAAAGGGCTGGAAATGCTTCAGTTTGAACAAAATGTTCCGAGTAGCTGTTCTCTAGGTGGGAACGCATTTGATACGGGATCCTGCCTTCAAAATAATCCAGCTTGCTAGATCTTTCTGGGCATAATCGGTCAAAAATGCTCTTTTCCGACCAAGTAACGCTGGAGTAAAGGCCTGAGTAAGGTTTACCTATGGAGTTTCCTTAGCAGAGGTGTATTGTGTCGATAATACGGCAAAATAGATGAGAGGGGGAAAGTTGTACCTGGGAGCTGTGGGAATGAGGGCTGTAATGAATTTTAGCAGAGCCAGTCCCCGTTTGGTTAATAGCGGTTGGTTGTACAGGCTCAGTAGAGAGCGTGGTCAAAACACAAAGGCTACAGAGGAAGTAGTAGTACAAAATCCAGGTAATTTTGGGAGAGAACGTCCTGCTGAGTCACGCGGTACCTGACTCATGGGGGTTTTGCAACAGGGAGTAAGTATCTGCTTCTCATCAATAGGGTACAAGGAATTGAAACCAGCTTGGGATGCCCTTGGGGTTTTGCCCTTTGTTTTAGGGGATCGGCGAGCACTGACTAGCACTCATATATATCCAAACTTTCCTTTTTCCAATGAGAACGTAACGGTCACAGAGCAATCCTACATTTTTCAAGTGATTTGAAGTGCAACGTTAACTCCAAGGCCGTGTTGTGTTACTAGAAAGCTGAAAACGAATGGCAAAATTGCCTCCAGTATGAAACTCACGTCTTTGATTTTTATTTCATTTTTTAAAGTATCTTCCTCTGTTCTTGAGTCTCTATCAAGTTTTAAAGACACCGTTTTCTAATGAGCCTAACATTTTCAGCTTCTGTAATGCTGTAACGAGAGCTGGCTGCAAAACTCGGTCGCTTTGAGTTGCAGATGAAGCACAACTCCGTGTGCCGTGTGTGGAAAGGACGAGGTGACCCGACAACAAGAATGTGCTTTATCCTCTGTGGTCTGGGAGGGCAACTAAGGAGAGACGTGGTAAAGATGCAGAAATGATGCTGGAAGGACTTGGGAGGTCAGCAGAGTCTTGGGAACGAGGAATAGGGAGAGAACCAGCAAAAAAGGGCTGAAAAGTGGCAGTGGGGAAAATCTTAATTAAAAACCCCAAATAACTCATGGGGTTCATGTCCTTTCCTAAAGATACTTGGCTATTCTTTCTGTTGTTTTCTCATTTGATAGGTTAAACAGAGTTGCTGGTTAAGGTGAGTGCACCCTTCCTACAACATTGAGGAGTATGGTCTTGGATCGCTGAGAAGGGGACCATTGAGGGAGCTGCTCACCTAAAAGCAGCTTGCTCAGAAGTTGAACAACTTAAATAGCGGGACGTGGGTTGTGTTTGGCACCTGCTGCTGCTGTTGCTCTGTCACTGGTGATGTCCCCACAGTGGGTGATGTCCCCACAGCACAGCATTTACCTGGCCCCTCTGTGCTGGCCTTGGTGAGCCCCGGTCTCCCTGGAGCTGATGACTTGCCATAACCTGTGATAAAGGTGCGTGGGGCTCACCAGCGAGCGTTTTGGCCATCCTGTCAGTGTATTTTGCTCTCCTGCTGGTTGTCCTTTGAAGCCAGGCAGTGCTGCTGTCAGGGCATGGGGATTTTGGGTGCGATTGCCTGTAGCAGGCTGCTGGAAGCCGCAGGAGCTGCTGGCTGCAGGGAGCGTGCCCGTGCCAGCTGCAGAAGAGCCAAGCGCTGCGAGTCACCGGGCAGGCTGGCTCTTGCCACGATCTTCAGCTGAGTGAAGTTGCACCACGTGTGCTTTGCGGGATCTGGGGTCTGAATTCACCTCCGAGTGGATCTTTGAGTCTTGGTACTTGTGTTCAGGCTTGAGTTTTACACTACAGGTCTCATTCCCCCATTTCTGTGTTATATTCCATGTAAGTTCTTCACTAAATATTTGTTTGAGCTGAGGGGCCCTTATGGCTTTCTCTCTTTCCACCTCTGCCCTTCCTTGTTTCACCCCTGAGCAGCTCAAAGCCCCGTATCCCTCTCAGAGGTGGCAATACCGTTACTGCTGCATTCCCAAACCTCTCTGAGGCCTGGACAGGCCTTGCCCAACTCGGATCTCCTGAGTCATGCCCATTCCTGTTCCTCGTGCTGTGCAACACCTCAACCTCCCCCTGTGAAAATCAAGCCATGTTACAGTCCCTTGTGTGCTGTTCCTGTGCCGTGTGTTTGCAGCTGGACCATCCTGTGCCATCAGGGTGTCCTTGCTGCTGCCCCAAATTTGGCCAGGGCTGCCCAGGACCCTGTTGAGTGAGAGCAGGCGCTTTGTGCCGCTGTTACGTGTGAGATCCCCGTCGTACTCAGACCGTGGCACGGTTTCACTCTGTCATTTCACAGGCGCGTTCGTGTCACGCAGCTGGAGGGTGACAAAGATCTTCTTGTCAAAGCAGATGTTTAAGTGCCCATTTAACTTGTGCTGTAGTGAACCATCTCCACGCAGCCACAGTTGAGCAGAGTGGGAGGCGGTGGGAATACGGCTTCCAAATTGCCATAAATAAATGGGATTTGGTCACGGCCAAGCACAGCAAGAGCGTTAATGAAGCGAGCGAGGGAATGAAGTAATGATCGTGGACAGACCCTGGGATGAATTGGACGGGGGAAGCTGCCAGCACACCAAAAATGGCCCTTCTGTCTGGATGTCTGAGTGATGGGCAGTGATGGAGGAAGAGCACGTAGGACGCTGGGGGTTGGTGGTGGCTGCTGGAGGGCTCTCTGGGGCAGACCTGAGCACGGGGGCTGGCTGATGGGTCCTTGCAGGATTTTGGGGTGTGGTAACAAGAGATGATGGGCGCTGTAATAAATGCATTTACTCCCCTCTTTTCATTCACTTGGGCTGTAAGAGCACAAACCTGTGGAAAATGAATGCTGTCACCTGCAGTGGTCATGGTTTTTGGTACTTGCTTTTCTCCATGTACAGATGCTCGGGACACTTGCGTGACACAAGGAAAGCAGCCACTGTTCCCAATTAGTGCAGGACTTTCAGTTGCAGTTAATCAGGTAGTAAGATGAGTAATTAGCAGCTCTGCTCTGCACATGTGTTCTCCATAGCCAGCCTTCACCAAGATCTTAATTTTCGTACTCTGTGAGCTCCCACGTGGATCACCTCCCTTTGCACAGTGGAGACTGGACTGCAATGAGTGGGAAACCAGCTGGGATATATTTGATAATGTGGGAATATTTCTTCCCCTTCCTCCCCCTTTTAGCCCAGTGACTTTAAACCTTGTTCTGAAAAAGCATCCTCCAGTTGATTTTTCAAATGGGGAAACACACAGGGCTTCCTCTACCAAGGGTTTGGATTGCTCGTCCCTGCAGAAATAACACTGATATCTGATGGTAAGAGCTGGTGGTGAGAAGAAGATTCTAAAAAAGAGCTTGGTTTCATTAAGCAAAGTCACCTGAAATCCTGATGTGTGCAAATCATTTCCCTGTAGCGTAGACTGTGACGGATGCTGTGCCATAGGAAACCCAGTGCTTGATTTCCAGGGTGGCCTTGGGCAGAAAACTCAACCTTTGGGCTTTGTTTTACCCTAAAGTTGTGGTTTCTGGAGGAGAGTGGGCAAGTGTGTGTGTATGTGGAGACACCAGAGAAGAAACAGCAGCCTGAGCAGAGCCTTTTGTGTCTGATGTGGTGACAAAGAGGGTGGGAAGAGGAGCTGTCGGAGTCTGTGTTCTGGCTATGAACAGAGTTGATGCCTCTGAAGTCTGGTCTGACCATAACAGCCAAATCCGCGTTGGGAAGGTAAGACAGGAAGACATTTTCCTTTGTAATCCAGCTTCCAAAAAGTCAGGAGTGTTTCAGGGTAACATAAGGTGCATTAACTGCTCCACTGGGAATTCCTCAGCTTGCTCCAGCTTTCCTGGTGCAGGCAGTGCAAGGCCATCGCAGGGAGGAGGCAGGGATGGCTCTCACAGGGAAGGTAGAAGCTACATTTCCACACTTCCATTCAAGGTTGCTTGGGAGAAAGGGAAATATAAAGCAAATCAATGTGTGTTGGGGTTAGGTGCTGTTGTGCCAGACCTGTGTCTCAAAGTTTAATCCCTTCCCTTCAAGAGGTGAGGGCCTGGGAGGTTTCCTAGACTGTCCAGTGCTGCTCATGTAAGGGCATATTTCTCTGTATCACCTTAATTTCTGGTTCCTGATGCTGCCTCTCTTGCTTATGCAAGAAAAATGGTTCCCAGGGACCCCTGGATTGGGGAGTCCTTGGCTGTGACTTTTTGGGGGTTGTCCCTGTTCCTGGAACATCACTTGTGAGGGTGCTGCCTGGTGTGATGGAGCAGCCCTGGAGTAGGGGGGATCTTGCTGGCTCAGGAGAAACCCTCCGTTTGGAGGCTGTTTCTTGCCAGTTTCTCTACTTTTGTTTCTGGGAATATTTCACCACAGGATTTCTGAGAATCTGGAGGTCTGTCCCCTGAGAATCTGGGAGGGGAATACAAGGAATCGGAGAAGGTAGAGAAACTCTTGAGGCAATGTGTTCTGGTGTGCTGGGTTCAGGCAAGTGCCTGGAGCCCCAGATTTCCCACACCCAAAGGCCTCATCTACTGGGAAAGCTGGAGGAGTGAATGCCAAGTGATGCTGCACGTTCAGTTCTCCTGGCCTCCTCTTGAGCTGCTGCCTGAATACCCCCTGCATCAGTCATACCCTGGCCTGGTGCCTCTGAGCCAAGCTAATTCCCCCTCCCAGAAAACAGGAAACAATTTCCAAATCATTCTTAAATGACAACTCCAGCACGGTTTCCTGCTGTGTGATGAGAGGACAAGCTGGAGACACCACAGCATTTGCCACTCGCCTCCTGGTGACCTGTGTTGCCGTGAGGAGATGCTGTCATGACACGGACAAGCAGAAGCTGGTCCAAGGCCATGACCAAGTCCATTTTGCTGTAGTTTGATGTGTGCTGTCACAGATGAGCTGAGGAGAGGGTAAGAGGTTGGAGTAACCAGAAAAGCTTCTCCTGGAGCCAGCAGGCTTCATCTTAATCAGCACTTCATGGCACTGAGGAGACACGAATGCAACCAGCACTGCCTCAGCAAACTGCTCACGCTGTGCTCTTAAGTGCATTGGAAACTTATTTTTGAGGTGTATTAGCAGCTATACAGAGCATTTTGTGTCTTTAAATTGGCCTGTAGCTGTACCTTGGTTATCACAGGGTAATACAGTAAAATAGGACATTTTGCAGGGTTATGTCCATCTTGCTGCTATAAATCACCCGTCTAGTGACAAAAATCTCTGCTATTATCCTGGAAAGTTGCTTTTGAGTTGTCAGAGTGAACCGTGTTCTCCTGCAGAGCTGCTCTTCGGGGAGCAGAGCGCGACAGTGGCGATATTTTTGAGAGCGATGCTCGAGGCCCATCATTTATAAGTACACCACGACCGGCGCTGATGGAGGGGTCTGTCCCTGGTTTGCAAAGAGTTTTTCTTGTGTCTTTATCAATCACAGCTTTACAAATCAACTTGGAGTTATTTGCCGCGTGCAGGGTTACGGTGGCAGGATGTGCTGTTAGTTCATCGTGGAGATGGAGGAGAAATCCCTCATGGGGATGCTGTTTTTTCCACCAGTAAAATGCCCTGGGAGGTGGTTTGCTGTGGTTGTACACAGCACAGTGCTGCAAATACAGCAGGATATGGACTGGGAGTGCTTCGGGCTGGGCTTGTGCTTAAGTGGATCTGTGAACTTGAGAGCACAAATGCATGAACCAGCGAGGTCAGGGGAACAAATCCCTTTGGGCCGGGTCTGGTATTGCCATTTCTCTTCTTTTTCTCAATTTATGATGTGAAAGAATTGTGGATTTGGTGGGGTTTTTTTTTTCCCCTCCTCCTTTATTTTTATATAGCTGGTTTTAATCCAGAGCGTTGTCTTATCCTGTCGCCTGTGACTCAAATTGTAAATTGGCAAGACTTGATTAAAGCTTAGCAAAATCTTAACATACATTTTAGTATTCTAGGAGGTTTTACTATAAGAACGAGATGTCTGAAACCTATCAATGTCCTGACCTCACTTGTTTAGCTTTCTGTTTCAATAGCTGCCTCTTTTCCAGGCCATTTCCCTGGTGCAGAGGTAAAATTTACTGGGCTGAACTTTTCAGCATCACTTCTGCTCCCCAGCTCCTAAGGGCTCAGTGCCGGGCACCCACTGCTGCGGCGCCTGGTTGGGATAAACCGATGAGAAGGCTGTATTGAAACCGCATAGATACCCTTCTTTTTTATGGCTTTTCTTCCTAGTTCACCGATGTATTCCTTCATTTTCCTGTGCATCAGTTTTGGAAATCATCCTAGAAAAGGAATAGGCATAGGCGCAGCTTCCTGCAGCCGAACAGAGACAGATCATTAGCTTCTCTGTAACTAACTTATCCTCCTTAACTACTGCTTCTTGTCCCTGGGTTTTCCAGATCTTGCTGACTCGCATCAAAACAGGAAATCTGCAGCGCTGTAAATAACCGGGTAGTTCAGCCTGACTTTTTTTTTTCCCATCCAACATTTTACCATTTGAAGTTAAAAATCCGTATTTATTGGCATCAGTTGTGGCTAGACCCCTTCTCGGCACGTAACCTATGGAGTTTCATCATGTGGGGTCTGAGGGAGAGCAGGTCCTGCCTTGCCCTTGTGCTGTGTTTTGGCAGTCTGCCCCACAAAGGTGCTGTGTGTGGAGACGCTGCGGGAAATCGGAGCATCCCTGGGCTTGGCCGGAAGGTTGTGGTGTGGCTTAACCCAGCTGCAGGAGGAGGGGGCTCGCTTCAGCAGCCGGATGGACACGCAGGATTTCGGTTTCCTGGTGGAGTTTTGCTACTGAGTCAACGCAGTCATAGCCATGCAGCTGTGGAGCAGCCTCCTCCACTGGGAAAGTTATTTTCACTGCTAATAACTCAGTTTACCTTGCTCTCCTCTCCATCTCTGTGCAGAGATTTGAGTTACATCGTGACTAGGGGTAGCAGCTATAACAGCCTGACTGCACAGTGAGATTCCTGGATATCACAGCTTGAGGAGCATCTTGTGATAGCTCAGGTATTTGGGTACCATCCTCCTGCTGTGGTTTTTCGGTGGTTTGTTTTAAGAAAAGCTTAGGCTGTGTAGCACAGCTCTGGCTACGGATGTGCAGAAACGGAGGGTTCTGACTTCTCTGTACCAGAAAGCTGAGGTGTGAATTGAATCTGCTGTAGCTGAGGCTGTGTAACTCCAGTCACTTGTGAACAGGTTGCTTCCCTTTCCTTTCTTCTTCCCAATGGTATCTGCAGTTTAGGAAGGGGTTTTGTGAAACCTGGAATGATATTGGGGAAACTGGACTTTCCTATGTAGACAAGGCATCCCCTATCCCACTGGAGTCCACTCTGAGCCCACAGACGCCGTCCTCTTGTCCTGCTGCAGTGAATGGTTTCTGCTGTTGCTTTGCTCTCTTTTATGGAGATCTCTGATATTTAGGTCCCTCTACACACGTCTACAAAACACCGAGCATCACCACGAGCTGAAGGCAGGGGAAATTGAGGCACCGAGGTGAAATGACTGGCACCAGGGACCAAAATGTGCTTTCCCAGCAGCATCCCTGTTCCACGCTCAGTCGTTTTCTGTGGCAATCAGAAATAAATCCATTTTCAGACAGCTTTTTCTTCAGAACAGATCCTTATAACCAGAAGTAAACGATACCTGGGCCTGGTTCGTGGATGACAGTGTTGTGTTTCATGATGGTTCTCTAGGGCAGGACTCAGCACGTGAAACCACGCTTAATCTCTGTGGAAAGGTCATGGATGCAATGTACTGGGTGTGAGGAAATAGTCAGTTGTCAGCTCTCAGAATCCACTTCCCCTCCCCAAGTCCGGCCTGGATATTCTTGAGATATATTTAGGATTAACAGTGAAAAGCTGGAAATGGAGATGACTGCTGCGCTGGAGTTACTCAGAATGTTTTCTGTCACTAATGAATTCTAACGTGTTTGCTTCACTTCAAAAAAGCAAGTGGGTATCTGGGAATTTAATTGGCGAGAGCGCGGGATCAGATTCACTTTGTGTCCTTGCCGTTCCGTGTCGCAGTGAAGGACGCTGTTAGGCAGCCTGGGACGCTGCACTTGTTTCTCTACGTTTGTGTTCTGACACTAGGTCTTTATTTCCATCCCATTTCCGAGCCCCCAGGATACGTAACCTTCTGTTTGAGTTAACAGTATTGATACTTTCTATTTCTGACACGTTTCCTCCCCCCTTTGTCTCGTTTTAGAGACACACCAACTAGCGACAAATACACAAACCTCATCCCTAGCCGAGCAAAAGGAGGTGCAGGCTCCTGCAGCTGAATTATTTGAAAACCTCTAGAGAAGGGCAGGTAGAGAGAAAAAGGAAATAAGTTTTCACTCCCTGTATTTCAAAACTTTAAGAAATATTGCAGCTCTGGTGATGTATGAGGTGAAAAAGCCTTGCCTGTATGTTAGGATGTGAGGGGACAGGACAGTGTCTAATCCCTGAGGACGTGGACCTTTCCCTCTGTCCCACCAGGATTTAGGTGGCTGGGGGAAGTTCCCTTTCTGATTCACAAGTGGTTTATTTTCAGTGGCAATACTGTGAATGATGCTGTTGTAAATGGCCTTGAAATCACCCAAAGAAAGAAACGAGGAACAAGTGGAGCTCGCCGTGGTTTTTTGTAGGGTGTGCCATGGTTCCAGTGAGTTTTCTACACGAGAGCTGAGGGAGCCAGGGAAGAGGTGGTTGGTTCAGCTAAATGGCAAACCCAGTGGTGATAATTGCTGCTTCTATAAAAAAAAAAGGTATTTTTTCCCTTTGTGGCAAGGTTTGTAGTGGCCAAAATTGATGGTTTTATAGGAACAGCAGAGGAAGAGCTTCTGAAAGCAGAAAAGGGCACTTTGCGAGCGCTGTTGGTAGCATGTCCTTGGCCTTAGGACTCAAGAAACGACCTAAAAACTCATGAAAGCTCTTGCTTTTTGGCAGTGCCACCCTGGCAAAGCGGTGGGCCCTTCAGAAGGGCTTTGCCCCGTTGGATGTGGCTGATGGAGGCTGTGTCACCAGCCGCTGTCGGGTCGAAAGGACTTTTCCAGCCGTGCTGACTGTACAGAAAGGCCGATCCCAGGGCAGGGAGCCAGGGATGTGCAAACTGTGGTGCTCCGGTGTCGTCTTTCCTAAAATTGCTGCAGAGCTCCCTGCTGGAGATAGCACGGACACTTGAACTGCAGAGGGGGAGTGCTGCTTGCTTGGTGCAGTGCCACGGGTGTGAGGATTCCCAACAAGGTACGGTCCAGGCGTCTTATGAGGCATCGCTTTATTCCTTCTTTTTCTGGTGGAGGAATAACTTCAGACCTGTCAGGACAGCACCAGCTGCGGTGGGATCGTCCTGTTCTGCCAGCTTGGAGCGGCTGGTGATGGATTTGGACCACTCCTATGAGAAAATCATCTTTTGAGGAGGTTTGTAAGCAGCGTCCTCCTCTTTTTCTCCTAGAAACCAGGCCCTGAGACAGCAACCTGGTGGTCTGACAGGTCCAGGACCGATGTTGTTAGGGCTGGAGGCTATGGGAGTTGGTCTTGCTGTGGTTTACCAGCCTGGACACAGCACTGGGACCTGCATTGATCATAACCCTGAGGAAATGAACATCTCCAATTTTTGGGGGCTCATCCAGGGGTGTTTCTGCCTCCCTGCCTTGTGCCAGGGCCTTGCATCTGCATCTCCAGGGAGTCCCGCTTCCTCCTTTGCTGCTGTACGTTCAGGCTGGGCATCAGTAAACAGATTTACACCAAAAATCACTGCCAGCATCACAGCTATCTGATGATAAATAGTTTTATCATTAGGATAGGCCAATGGGAGTGTGCCTTAATGGGAGCTGTGGCTCTCAGCGTGTCCCCAGCCACGCTAACCAGGACCGGTTTAATGTGCAAAGCTTTGGCCGAGGGGTGCAAGGAGGTGATGCTGAGGGGTTTTCTGGGGTAGAAGAGAGGAGTCTGTGAAGTCACCTTATCCTGAATTATTTTGACACTTATTTCCCTTTAACATCACTGTAACTGCACTTGGGGCAGTTTGTATCTGAGCGGTGGCGCAGAGCAGAAGGGGGAAATCGGTGTTGTGTGGTACTGACAGCTCCCAGTCGCAGATCACAGCCCAGGGACTACAAATAGCGGTGGTTAGTCCCCGTTTCGTGATCCCCACCTTGAGCCTGTCCTTTAAAGTAGCAAACTGGTATTGGAACAGCAGCCTACACGTGGGGGAAAATGGTCACCTATCCGTAAATACCAGAACTGGTGCTGGGAAGGTCATGGTAAAAGTGCAGGGCAGGGTGGAAATGGAGAGGACACACATCTGCCTCAGCAGAAAAGCTGTGAGCGTCCCAAAATGCCTGGCACAGGTAAATGTGTGGATCCCCTGCCTCACCTTGTTGTTTATGTGCCAGTCTGCTTTGCTGTGCATCTCCATTTCTCGCTGCTCCAGCCCCCGTCTGTACCTGCGAGGCCGCCCTGTTCCCCAGGATGCTCTGCGCCGCTGATTTTTAAAATTATTTGAAATTATTTGTTATTATTTTTCCTTTGAAGGCCCAGCAGCCTTCGCATGGTTCAGCTTTGGAGCCCGTAATAACTCCGCTCTTCTAAATACTGTCCCTCCCCTGAGGCTCTCTGTCCTCTTTATGTCCCTCTGTGTTTTGTTTCCCTTGCTCTTGTTGCTGCTCTTTATTTCCCTCCTGTACCCGTGTACATCAGCCCCATTAAGCACTTTTCTCCGAGCTGAGATTTGGATTTGAAGCGATGGTGGCAGGACATTGGGATGCTCAGGAGGAGGTGACAGCGTGGAGCCGCTGCCCCGGGGTGGTGGCACTGGGTGTAGGAGGACGGGGACGAATCCTTAATTCCTCCTGACGTGGCCAGAGCTCACTGTGGTGGAGAGCTCCTGGTTGCTGTTACGGAGTTATCCAGTGCTTATGGGGTAAAGAAAAGGAGTTTGGGCAGCCCTGCTTTGGGTTTCTTTTCCATAATAGAATTTATGGGAAGGGAAAAGGAGACCTCTGGGCCCTTCCACCGGCAGGGATGCTCTGCCTGCTTTTGCTATGATGATTTTTTTGGGAGGAAGGGAGAGAGAGGATGTTTTCCCCTGAGCATGAATTATATCCAAAAGGGGGATGATTTTTTTTCTTTTTTTTAAATTGAAGAAACCAGAAGAATTTTCAGCCTCCACAGAGGCGTTTCGGTGCTCAGATTAGAAAGACTAATGGCCCTGAACCAGTCAAATGAAGCTAATTTGGTATCTTTGTGCAGAGAAGGGCTGTGGTAGGTGCTGTGCACCCTCCCAAACCCCACCTCTTGTTTCCAGCAGCATTTTGGCTCCCTCATTTATCTCCTCTGGCGTGGGGCTGCCTTTTCCTTATCTGCTCAACCCCCGGCCCCTTTGCGCTCCCTCCCTTGCTGCCATACCCAGAGATCGTGGCCGGGTGCCCCCTTCCCGAATCCCGAGCCCTTCCCAACCCTTTCCCCCTCCGTTTCTTTGTGTGCGCTCCGCTCCTGCCGCTCGCCACGTGGTGGACGCGGCGCGTTTCGGAGAGCTCAGCAGGCCCTGCGCCACAAACTGGGGAAAGGGGACGGGGTTTTAGGGGTGGATGGGTTAGAAATGCTTTGCTTGGCCCCAAAATGGAGCAGAAAGCGGCCGTGTGTGTTTCTGCAGGGTTCACCCCATAATTTCTCTGTAAACACACTGCTGTGCCAATGCCGGTGCTGCGGAAGGAGCCTTTACAATCCCCAAACTCGGCAAAAGCCAACATTTTGGCAGCGCTGTGCCCCTGTTTCATTGCCCTGGGCTGTGGTGTGCTTGCTCTGCTGCCTTTTACCTCTCTCTAGGGTTTTTTCCCACTGGTTTTTGGGCACTTTTTAGGATCGGTTACGTTCGGTGTAAAGTGAGAATAAAGGCAGTGCAAAATGAGTGCAAGGCAGTGCTTGGTGTGGGGCAGTGAGGATTGAAAAGCTCAGTTTCTCATAGTTCTCATATTGCTTTCTTGCTCTGAAATTATTAATATGGATGCCAGACAAACTTGTTCTGAGGCCCTTGTGAAGGAGAGGAAGCAGATAACTTGTTTTGGATAGTCTTTTACTAAAAGTTGAATGCCAGACCCTGAATTTTTTCAGGTTTGCTGTGATTGTTAGCTACATTTTTAAATAGAGTCCTTACTGCGCCTCCTGTTTGGCAAAAACGGGGAAAAAACCAAACTGACTTGTGAAATCTGTCGGGGAAAAATGCGACCCAGGAGCTGCCTGCACTTCAAGGACACAGCCAATCTGAGACCTTGTGCTTTTAGGTATGGATATTACCCCAAAATCTTACCCTTACAGCGCCCTGCTGAGCTGGGACAGGAGGAGAGGGACTGCCTGTGCTGTGCCTGGAGCTGAGGAATACAACAGAGCCCAAGGAGAGCTGGAGGCAGAGCTGGGTTTCCAGGATGTGATTTGAAATACCACAGATGTGCTATTTAAGGGCTCCTGTTTGATTCAGTCCTCTCTGAGGGGATGAGGAGGGACGATGAGGAAGGGTGACCAGCGTTTGGGGCACTGTGTGCGGTGCTCAAAGCTCTGATGTGCTGCAGGGGTACGCGGGGACAGGGACCCGGGGGCTGTCGGGGATGGGGGTGAGAGGAGGATACGCGGGGATCTGTGTGGGTTCGAGCCTGTTGCTCGCACACCACAGCCGTGTGTGACTCAGTGCTGGGTGGGATTTGGTGCTTCAGCTTTTCCCCCATGCTCACGTTGGCCTGAGGACGGGCGTCTGCCTCTGTCGGCAGAAGATGCTGTGCCCCCTTTTTGGGGGATGCTCCACCAGCTCGTGTAACCTCCATAAAATCAGCTTTAAATGGCAGCAGTGGAGTAGATGTAGGTGATTATATGTGCCATGTTATTTAATAATAATAATAATGAATACAAATCTTGACTGTCTTTGAGCTGGCCATGCTTAGCTGTTGCTGATTGCTTCCTAACATGATTTGAAACATGGAATTTCTCTTTCCTTTTGACCTTTAGAGGAGAAGTGCCCACATCCCATCCTCTTCAGAGACGGGGTTGTAGTGAGTCAGATCTGTTCCTCGCTATCTCTTGGCAAGGGAAATGAATAAACCAGTTACTTTGTTAACCAAGAATTTACATTTTATATCCCTGGCGCTCTCTAGGCACTCATCAGCATAAGGCATCTCCAAGGGGTGCTGTCATGTGGATGGGTGGGAAGAGGTGTTGCTAAAAAGATCCAAAAGTCATTTTATGCCCCATCTCCTGAGGGAAGAAGCCAGGGGAGCCCTGGAGCCGGGGGCTGCGGAGGAGCCACCTCTCCAAATCAACGTCTCAATGTCTTGCTCTCTGAATAAAGCAACGCTTGCGTGTTCCCCATTTCAAATCCCGTATCTTGGTATTTTGTCTCTTGCTTTTTGTTTTTGCTGCTCACAGCTGGGCTGTCCCTTTGGCAGGGTGTGAACGGAGGCACAAGCTGCTCAGTTCGGTGACAGGGACCGGTGACGCATGGTGTTATTTGGGGAGGGGATAGGGTACGGCGGTGGTCTCCCGATTAGCTGTTGCCTTTGCAGGTCTTGGGACTCGCAGTGGTTTCTTCATTGGCTCGATGGTAACAGCAGAAAGGCCAGTGTGTTGTTAAGTGTTATGAAAGCATCCGAGAACAAAACAGGACCTCATTATGGGATGGTTTAGAAATCCTGTGGTGTACCCAATTCGTGAACACCGTGTACAGCTCTGGTTGTGCCCCATTTTCATCCCTCCCTGTGCAGATCCCCTCCCTCTCGCCTGGAGAAGAGAAGGCTGAGGGGAGACCTCATCACCACCTACAACTGCCTCAAGGGAGCTTGTAGAGAGGTGGGTGCTGGGCTCTTCTCCCAGGTGATGGGGATAGAACAAGGGGAAACGGCACCAAGCTGTGCCAAGGGAGGTTCAGGTTAGAGATAAGGAGGAAGTTCTTTACTGAGAGGGTCGTCAGAAGCTGGAACAGGCTGCCCAGGGAGGTGGTGGAGTCACCATCCCTGGATGTGTTTAAAGAGCGGGTAGATGAGGTACTTAGGGATATGGTTTAGGGGGTAGACAGGAACGGTTGGACGTGATGATCTCAGAGGGCTTTTCCAACCGAGCGATTCTGTGATTCTGTGAAACGTCCCTCTCAGAGCTGTAACATAGCTAAAATACAGGAGTTGTTCTTGTTTCCCATCTGTGCAGGGAGAAGCAGGAAAGCCCAGGCTGTCCAGCTTGGAAACCGATGAGAGGAGCATGGTAGAGGGTCTGTAAAGCAGTGAGAGCCACAGGGGAGGTTAACAGGGCGCAGTTTTATTCTCTGCTCTTCCTAAGGCAGGAAATGTGGCCACCAAATGAGTGGGGAGCAGCTTCAGTGCTGAGGAGGGAGCCTGTGTGCATGGGTTTTGTTCTCCTTCAGCCAACAAACACGTAATTAAATTGGAGCACTTGGCCACAGGGTGTTGTGGAGGCCCAAATTACAAGTGGGTTCAAACAGGATTAGGTGACTTGATGGACTTTCACCTCCTCTTGCCATGGAGGGCCATTAAATCCAGTGATGCAGACACAGGGCCAGGCTCAGGTCCTGGTCTCCTTATCCCTACGGAGAATAATGGTCCAGACTGGACCCAGTAAGCTGTTCTTACTGGGAACACAGCAGAGGGACCCCCTTCAATGGGTGGGAAGAGCTGAGGATTGGCTTAGTAAAGGAGTAGGAGACCATGTGGATGTGGAGCTGCGAGCAGGAGTTGCGTTTGCCTTCTCTCTGCATCCTCAGCAGCAGACAGCTTGGCTGGGTTAGATTTGGCAGCGCGAGGCCTGGCACTGGGGGAACTCTGGTATCTCCTCACTGTTCCTTTTCTGTGCATTAAATTGCATACGTGGCTCTTACTTACACACGTGTGGCCAATTCTTGGTCACCTGAAGGAAAGCGGTGGGGAAATGGCGGGGAGGGAAGGAAATCTCATGGTGTGGGGCAGCGTTTGGGGAGGTTGAGCTGAAACCAGCAGCAGTTGGGCTCAGCTTCTGCTTGGCTCTCACAGCTCCTTGTGTGCAGGCATTTACCTGTTTTTCTTTTTACCTATTTTACTTTAAAAAGGTTCTGTGGAGGTCCTGCATTGATGGTTTGGATTTGTAGGGGTTCCCAAGTTTGGGAGTGTGGGGTCATTGGGAGGCCCCATGTGGTTCTTGCTTTTGTTGGTCCTGACCAGTGGGGTGAGACGGGTCCAGTCCCATCCCAGTCCTCCCAGTGGAGCTTGGGAGCTGCTGGGGCTCCTGGAGGGCATCCCCGTGATGCTCAGGGGGGAGAAGTGCATTGGGGGGTGCAGGTGACCCTCAGGGCCACCCCCACATGTGTGCCCCAGGGCTTGGCTTTGTTTGGTTGCCTGCTCTTAAGTTGTGCATTCAGGATTGCTGTGGTGCCGTTACTTCCCCTCCTCTAAAAATAATGACAAAAGTGGATGGTGCAAAGTTTTACGTTTTAAAAAGGCTTGCGAGAGACCTGTGGTCAAATCTTCGTCAAATGTGCATTTTCTTTTAATTTTATATTGAATTTTCTCTTTAAAACAAACCTGAACCCTTTCAGGACAAAACCCCGGCCGTGTCTAAACAAAAGCCCGTTGTGGTTAGCAGAGGTGTGCTCCTCAGTGCAGAGTGTGGATGTGTCCCATATGTATGGGAAGTGTGTATAAAATGTGTGTATGTGTATATCTATATATGTATTTATAACTTATATGTAAATATATACACACGCATTCATAATATATATTTAAATTTCTATATATTCATAACTTATTTCTATACATTCATATATACTTATT
>NW_010172655.1:0-11148 GCF_000695765.1 Mesitornis unicolor | reverse complement strand
GGGGGTCGGGAAACGGAGGAGGACACGACACAGAACACACCCTGCTGCCCACCCCCACCCGGCCGACAGCAGCCCCCTCCTCCCCCAATCCCCCATCCCTGCAGTAACCACCCTGCCTGCACCCAGCTGGGATGGGGGGGATGAGGGGGAGTTGCTGAGGCCTCAACCTGGCTCCTCTTTTTTTTGGCCCCAATATCACAGAATCACAGGATCCCAGAATCCCAGAACGTCAGGGATTGGAAGGGACCTCAAAAGCTCATCCAGTCCAATCCCCCTGCCGGAGCAGGAACACCCAGATGAGGTTGCACAGGAAGGCGTCCAGGCGGGTTTTGAATGTCTGCAGAGAAGGAGACTCCACAACCTCTCTGGGCAGCCTGGGCCAGGGCTCTGTCACCCTCACTGAGAAGAAGTTTCTTCTCCAATTGAAGTGGAACCTCCTGTGTTCCAGTTTGTGTCCATTACCCCTTGTCCTATCATTGTTTGTCCCCGAGAAGAGCCTGGCTCCATCCTCGTGACACTCACCCTTTCAATATTTATAAACATGAATGAGGTCTCCCCTCAGTCTCCTCTTCTGCAAACTAAAGAGACCCAGCTCCCTCAGCCGCTCCTGAGGTTTTGCTGCATTGCTTAGGCCCTCATTCACCCACCAGAAGGGCCCCTTTGCACCCCCACACATCAAGGTCTCTGCAGCAGCCAGGAGGTGCCGCTTGCTCAAGGCCTTGGCACGGGGACTTTTCACCTCCTCCTTCTCTTCTGTCACCCCCACACATCAAGGTCTCTGCAGCAGCCGGGAGGTGCCGCTTGCTCAAGGCCTTGGCACAGGGACTTTTCACCTCCTCCTTCTCTTCTGCCTCCTCTTCCTTTTCCCTGCTCTTCCTCCTCCTTTTCCTGGCCTCTCCTCTGGCTCTTCACCATTGTTCTCCTGCTCTTCCTCCTCCTCTCATTTCTCCTCCTCCTGTTCTTCCTCCTCCTCCTCCTCCTCTCATTTCTCCTACTCCTGATCTTCCTCCTGTTCTGCCTGGCACCACCTCTGCACCCCTATCCCTGCCACTGCTGCCAGTGCCTGGCCCATAAAGAGGGCTGTCATCTTCAACTGTGAGTCCCTGACATTGCCAAGAGAGGGAAGAGGGTGGCACTTTCCCCCCACAGCCTCATTTTTAGGGTTCAAAGCTGTGATTCTTGGGTGGAAGGCCTATTCTTAGGTCCAAAAGGCCATTTCTAGAGCTGAAATCCTCATTTTTAGGCTCCAACCCAGTCTTTCGTTACCTTTTCTTAGGGCCCACAGTTTCATTTGGAGAGTCCAAAACCTCATGGTTTGGGTAGAAAGCTTTGCTGTAGGCTCAAAAGCTACGTTTATTGTGTCCAAAGCCTCATTTTTTTCTTTCCAGTGTCTTAGTTTTGGCTTCCAAAGCTTCATTTGAGGCTCCAAAGCCTCGGTTTTATGCTCCAAGGGCTCAGTTGTACTTGCAAAAGTTTCAATTTTAGACTCTAATCTGCACCCTGGGTGGCCAAAGCCTTATTTTCAGCATCCAAAGCATCATTTTTATCATCTAGCCAGTTGTTTTTAGGGTCCAAGCTGCATCTGGAGTACCAAAACCCTCCATTTTATGCTGCTAGCCCCTCGTTAAGGCCCCAAAGACACATTTTTTGGGTCCAAAGCCTAGATTCCAGGGTTGAAAACCTCTGTTTTGGTCCCGGAGCCTCCTTCTTAGGGTACAAACTCTCATTTGGCAGTCCCAGCCCCTGCTTTTAAGGTTAAAAGTCTCATTTTAAGAATGCAGAGTATTGTTTTTATGGCCCAAAATGTCCAAGGTTTAGAATCCAAAGCCTTCTGCATAGGGTCCCCAGCCTTCAAGCCAGGTCACCAGAGCATGACCGTTGCCAAGAAAGATCCCCGCACTGAGCTGCTCACCTGGACCCTGTTCCTGCTCACATCCCCATTATTCCCAATGCCTCTCACTGGATTCGATTTCTAGAGGGCACAGTAGTCCCACGTGCTGGCATTTGCAGATGAGAGAGGATGCTGACAGAAAAGCGTCTTTGCTCGTTTTGCAGGGAGTCTAACCATACGTTGGAAGCCGGGTGTTCTATACTTTCTCAGAGTAGAAACAGATGTTTGTCTTGGTTTCGGTTTTGCCTCGGTTGTGATTTAGAACCAGTGGGCAACTGAGCACCACGATGCCCACAAAAAGGGGCTAGACATAATAAGGGCTGGGAGGGCTCTCCTCACCACTTAGCAGTCACAGGCAAAAGACAGACTCCTCATAGGGAGGAAAACCAAAACCACTTTAATTTGTTACCAATAACATCAGAGAAGAACAGCGAGAGACACAACCGGATCCAAAAGTCAAAAACACCTTCCCCCCACCGCTGCCTTCTTCTGGGGCTCAGCTTCGCGGTCCTTTGTGCTGTCGGACTCATACGGAAGGTAGTAGAGAAGCCGTGTGGGGGGAATGTCAGAGTCTGAATGGGGGAGCTGGTGCCTGGGGCTTGGTCAGAGTCACCTGGAAGGGGAAAAGAGAGAAGCAAGCAAGGTGAGCTTGGTGCCCTGTTCTCCAGAAGCCTTGACACACATTTTAGAGCCGACGGAGCTTTTCTAGTGGCTTCTTACAGGGCTCTCTCCATAGCCCTCACCCGCTACCAAAAAGCAAACCAAAACCCTGCACAGAAAACCCAGTACAGCCTCAGAAACTCATTTCCTTTCTAGAACAACTTGTGCCAGGCTTGGCAACGGGCCAGAAGGTGTCTGGACTGTAGCTTGTGTGGGACACTGCAGAAGCACCTTCAAGGTTAAGCTTTGTCTTTCCTACTCAAACTCTACTGCCCAAGTTTGCCAGGAAACTAGCTTCTTCAGCCAAACAAGGAAGAAGGAAGAGTGGAACTCCATGCTCTTAAGGAGAGCGGCCTGTTGATAGGGACCGTCAGTGGCCCAGTTGCTAACAACTTGGTTTCCTCATCACTCCTGCACCGTATGTCGCACCTGGGCGAAGACAACAGGAATCACACACAGGTGACCTGAGCCCGGAATGGAGCAGCACTGGGGATGCTCTGTTTTCTGGCTTTTGTCCCCTCTGAAATCTCTACATGCCAGTTGAATACGCTCAGCAGGTGTGGAAAGCTTCCACCCTTCTGGATCACAAGCTCTGTCACAAACACTGAACGCTTCTGTCCAGAAGTGATGCACCTGAAACACCTGGCAAAGAGTTAGGAAACATTTCCTAGGGATGCTGCAAATGTTACTTTAGAGTTTGCTTTGGATTTCTTTTTCTTCTTCAGTTTCTTGCATTTCTTTCTTACCGGAAAGCTTCTCTTTCGCCTTTTTGCTTCAGGCTCCCTTTCACTCAGCTGTGCACAGGAATGTTCTCTATTTCTGAGCCTTTTCTTTTCGTTTGCCTGGCAAAAGCCCGCAAACCCTGGGCAAACTGGCACTGCTGGGAGCCCAAGGTGACCACTGTCACGCGCCAGCGGAGGGTGACTGCCCTGCTGCGTTGCCACGCGGCAAATGCCCCTCCGCTTGCCCGGTGGACAGTCTGGGTGTCTTCTGTCCAGCTTCTCCCTCTCCTCAGTGTCAGTGTGCGCTCTTCTGCTGCTGCAGCGCTGAGTGGGATTTCTTGCACATCCTTGTGCCTGTCTCTTCTCTTGGACCCTGTGCACATTTCCTCCCTTTCCTCGGCTTCTCAGTGCTGCGATGTCTCCAGAAATCAGACTCTTCTGCACTTGGAGCAGCTTCACCATGGAAGTGCTCCTTTGTCTCTTGGCATTCAGTGCCTGGTCTGGGGGTCAAATCGTGGCACCTGAAAAAACAACAGTGATGTCAGTCTAGGGTTGTCCCTGCAGCTTCCCTGTGGCTTCAGTCTCATCCTGTCGTCTTCTGGCAGCACTTGACACGACACGACACGCAGAAGGCTGAACCGGTGCTAGGCGCTGGAAATCAGATCATACTCTTCCAGCCATGTCTGTCCCTTTCCGAGCAGAAACTCATCTTTATGCCCTCTTGGGCCCGGCCCCCATTTCACCGTTTTTTTGACCCTAGCCAGTCTCACAGAGCAAGACAGCTAGCAATTTACACAAGTGCAGCACTTTAGTGCCAGACAAGGAGAGAGAAGGAAGGACCTGGCAAACAGAAAGCAAAGCCCACTGGAGGAGAACAACAAGACCAGTAACAGGAAGGAGAGTGTGTTCTGAACACCCTTTCACACTTGTTCTTACCTGACATAGAAGAGTAAATACGCCTGCTGGCGGAGAACCGTCTTGATGTCACACAGAAGCACAGAGTCATCGTCCATCCTGTACCACTGTCCATCGCTGGCCTGCAGAGAAATGCAATGTTCTCTTTAGACGGACTGCAGGGTTTGGAAAACCAGAACACAGACAGGACGCCATGGAAGGATGCAATACACCGAGGCAAATCACCAAGTTGACTTTTACCTTGACAAAGCAGTAGTAGTGTCCCATCGCGCAGCTGGAACCTTCATGTACCAGGACGGCATACAAGGAATAGAGCACAGGTTCTCCAGCTGCTTGACACATGTACGTGCCAAGGTCCAAGTGTTCTGGATACCGCACAACCTAAAGACACACCAAGAAGAGTCAAAAATTGTCTTGAGAGGCTTTAGGAAACAGCCTGAGAAAACCTTGTCAGCAAGCACAGGCCAGAGGCTGTATGCATCTCTACAGAAAGAGATCTTCCCTCTTCGGTCAAAGCAGGTTTTGCCATTTCATCCTTTAAGTGGCAGCAGAAGTGTTCTTGGCCAAACCAGCTCTTGACGAGCACAGTAGGTGCTCATCTTCACGTCGGAACTTCCCCCTTACCGCAAGGCCCAGCTACTGCACTGATTTTTCTTAGACGCCTGCACTCGCTAGTGACCCCATGCAGATGCCAACAGCTCCCAGACAGGGATTCTCCTTTGGGAAGTATCTCCTTGCGAGAAAGTTGCAGTGCACTTGTATATGTACCTTCCTAATCTTTCTGCCAGAGAAAGGGTTGAATCTCTTCAGGCACAGCGTCAGCACGTTGGAAGCATGATGCATCGTGAGCCTCCTGGAGACAGAGCCCAGCTGTTCACACCTTGAAAACAAGCACAGACCCCAGAGTTGCAACGCATCTTCTCTCCATCCCCCTTTTAACACCTCCAGGCCTGCTGACTCCACCACCTCCCTGGGCAGCCCCTTCCAGTGCTTCACAGCCCTTTCAGTAAAGAAATTCCTCTTAACATCCAACCTAAACCTCCTCTGGTGCAACTTGAGGCCATTACCCCCTGTCCTGTCACGAGCTACGAAGCGAGACCCCAGAGTTGCAACGCATCTTCTCTCCATCCCCCTTTTAACACCTCCAGGCCTGCTGACTCCACCACCTCCCTGGGCAGCCCCTTCCAGTGCTTCACAGCCCTTTCAGTAAAGAAATTCCTCTTAACATCCAACCTAAACCTCCTCTGGTGCAACTTGAGGCCATTACCCCCTGTCCTGTCACGAGCTACGAAGCGGAAGAGACTGACCCCCACCTCGCTGCAACCTCCTTTCAGGTAGTTGTAGAGAGCGATAAGGTACCTCAGCTGCTCCTCATAATAACTGTGCTCTAAACCCTTCACCAGCTTCACTGCTCTTCTCTGGACACACTCCAGCATCAAAATGTCCTCCTTGTAGTGAAGGGCACAAAACTGAACACAGGATTGGAGTGCGGCCTCACCACTGCGGACTACGGGGGATCACTTCCCTGCTCCTGCTGGCCACGCTATTTCTGATACATGCCGGGATGCCATTGGCCTTCTTGGCCGCCTGGGCACACTGCCGGCTCGTGTTCAGCTGATTGTCAACCAACACCCCCAGGTCCTGCTCCTCCAGGCTGCTCTCCAGTCACTCCTCCCCAAGCCTGCAGCGCTGCATGGGGTTGTTGTCACCAAAGTGCAGGACCCGGCACTTGGCCTTGTTGAACCTCATGCAGTTGGCCTCAGCCCATCCCAGCCTGTCCAGGTCCCTCTGCAGAGCGTGCCTACCCTCAGGCAGAACAGCACTCCTGCCCAACTTAGTGTCACCTGCAACCTTACTGAGGGTGCACTCGATTCCCTCGTCCAGGTCCCTGAGAAAGGTATTAAACAGAGCTGGTCCCAGTACTGAGCTCTGGGGAACACCGCTTGTGACTGCCCGCTGACATACACTGATCTGTGTCGCTTCCTATCAAGACAAATACTGCTGATAGCTAGGAAGTGGAAAGGATTAACCAGCCTCTTCTTCCAATCCCGATGTCAAAATGCAAGGCAGGCAATTCTATGGCCACGATGAATGCCCGTGGACACATTAAAACTCTTTGAGACTTAGGGACACTGTTCTGAAGTCATGATCTCTGATGAGAGAAAACCACGGTCAAGGAGAAAGGGAAAACACCGAGAAGGAAAAGCTGAGAGTGACACGATGGTTTACAAAGGGTCAAGAAGATACCATGCGTGTGCAGGAGAAAAGGACAAAATGCTCTGCGTTTCTGAATTAAGTCTATACCTCACTTTTGCTCCCAGACAAGCAATACTGTAACCTAGCATCTGCTTTGAAGATGTCATTAGTAATAATCTTACCTGCTGCATTTGTAGCCATGCAGCTGCTCAGGTTTGACAAATGCTTCCAGAGCTGCAGTGACAGATGAGGCTGCCTGGATGAGGAAGAACGGAGAGCACTGAGCTCCTGGAAACTCAAAATCCCAAGAAACAGCTACCCATGTGCTACCAGTGTTATCCCAAGAAACAGCTACTCCTGGGCAGTGCCAGAGTTGCCCACGGGACACGTGCTCAAAACTAACACAAGGAATCAAACCCCTCCGTAGAGCAATCAGACGTGTGTCAAGGTAGTCCAGAGCCGAGAGGTATGGCACCATCATCACAGCTGTAGATACCATCCTGACGCTTTGCCCAGCTGACAGCCAGCACACAGGACAGGGACACCATTGACAGGGCTTCCACAGGAGGAGCACAGAAGCCCACTTCCCTTCCCATCCACCACCAAGCTCTTGCATGGTAACAGCCCACAGTTTGAAGTCAATGGAGTTTGCTGGAGATAAACTAGGACTCTGCAGGGGCCTTGAAACATTTAGCACCACAGTTTCCAAACATCTTACCTTGATATCCAAAAGAATATCACGGAATACCTCATAGGTGTCAGAAATGGCTTGGCAGCTGAAGCACGTTACTGGAAGGCAAAGAGAAATGCTTCTCAGGACAGGAAGAAGACCAATTCTGCCTGTTGAAATGGCCAACACACACTTCCTCACACACACTGGCCAGCCCGCTGCGTACTAGGACCTCTTGACCACACACAGAAAAAAGAGCCAAAGATCATTCTAAGGACAGTAATATTTGGAAACAGTACCTCTGGATCTTAGAAATCCTCCAAAGATCTGGTCAATGAGTGTCCTGGCTTGAGAAGATGTGTCCCAGCTGGAAACAAATGGCAATTGCAGCTCAGAAGGCGGAAGGCAGAGAGTGAGCTTTTCCAAGAGTTCTTCTTAGGAAAGCCCTGGACAGAGCTTTTCACCGATGGTTCTAAAGGAAGGAGTCAGGAGGGCTAGAGAACATTTCAAAGGCAATTTGCTTCTGCTTACTTGCTGCTTCCACTCGAACAAGCTCTCTGCATGGCATTCACAGCGTAGCAGAGGAATTCATGCGCATCTTCCTGGGTGCCAAGCTGGAAATGGTCTCCTATTCCTACAAAGAACAAAGTTTTCACATTCATCTTGGAGAAAAAGGAAAGAGAACTTACCCTTCTAAAAGCTCTGCCCCTTCACATCAGCCCAGCAAAACCGGTTGCACACAGGGTTCTTCAGAAATCTAAACCACCTCAAAATAAAACCATCCAAAATGACTCACGTGGAAGCTCGCAGATGACAGTCACAGGTTCGATGACGCTGCCTGAGCCAGACAGGACCTCCTCCACGTGCGCTTCCATGGTACACATCATGCAGAAGCCTTGCTCCGCACCTGAAGAGGGAAGGGAGCAAGGAAGGCTCTCAAACCAAGGAAAAGACAAACAGCTGCGGAAAACCTTCAAGGAAAATACCAAACCACCCCACATTTAAGCTACAGGTACAATCCCTGCCTGCCATTCTGCATCCTCCTCTCAGATGCCAGTGGCTTCACACTCCTGTGGCAGTTTATTGCACAGAATCGTGTAGAAGAGGTCTATCCATTTCATCTGCAGGGAAACAGTCTGCATGAAAATGGACTGACATACCGGACTAGAAAGCACAGGGCTGCCTTTGTCAGAAGGAGCACGTATCAATATGGCAAGAGGCTTCCAGGCTTATCCAAGAGTTAAAATCAAATACAAAGAACTCCAACTCAAGGGCTTGATTTTCTTTCTCCTCCATAAAAATCCAGTCTTAAGACAACTACACCAGCTTTCTGATTGAGTGCATGTGAGGCCACCTCACATTGCTTTCCAGGGGTTCTTTGGTTTTGGGTTCTTTTCCCCTCTCCTTATGCTTCACCAGTGACCATGTCATTTCCTCCAGTAGCAGGGCACTATAGAAATGAGCTGCATTCTGAGCAATTCTGAGAATCCAGAATGCCCACATCCTCCATTGATCATCTCTCTGGCAGCAGCAGCAAATCCAAATCACAGAATCACAGAACGGATTGGAAGGGAACTTAAAGATCATTCAGTCCAACCCTCCTGCCATGGGTACATGTCACCTTCCAATAGACCAAGTTACAAACAGCCCCCCCCCCCCCCCCCTTCCACACTTCCAGGGAGGGGACATCCACAACTTCACTGGGCAACCTGTTTCCGTGCCTCACCACCCTCACAGGAAAGAATCTCTTCCTAATATCTCGTCTAAAGCTACCATCTCCCAGTTTAAAGCCATTGTCCCTTGTTCTAGCGCTACCCGCCCTTGTCAAAAGTCAAAAGTCAAAAGTCAAAGTCTCACTAAAGGCGTGCCTTTTGAACGCACTCATCAGTCACAGAATGCAAGAAATTACCTTCCTGGAAGTCTGAGCATGGCACGTGAAATCACAGAATCACAGAATCATTAAGGTGGGAAGTGACCTCGAAGATCATCAGGCCCAACCGTCAACCTAACACCACCATGCCCACTAAACCAGGTTCGGAAGATTTAAAGGAATGTCCAGCAAGGACTCACAGGACCGGCTGTGCTCACGAGAGAGCAGGTAGTTGGCCAGCGGCGGGGTGTACGTCAAACACTGCAGGACGGAGTTAACGAAGCAGGTGTTGCCCAGGTTGCAGAGGCCCGCTCCGACACTGCGCGTTTGCTGCCAGGCCATGCAAATCTTCTGCGGAGGATACAGGTCCCGTTCTGGCAGAGCCGTTCCGACACTCATGCCTGCAAGGAAGTCAGATTTTACAGGAGCTCCTCTTGGTTTTGTTTAGGAAACCCTAGACCCACATCCCAAGACTTGCCCCTCTCAGGATGCGTTCCATAAAGGCTAACGAGGAAAAAGGAATTGTGCTGGCAGGCTGCATCTGCCCAAGGTGCATGGGTAGAGCTCAGCTGACAACTAGGAAGGCACGGGCCAACCCACACTTCTACCCTGTCTCTAGCTACACAATCCCCCATCCAAAAGGAAACAAAAAATTACTTTTTCCACAAACTGCAATCAGTGGGAAGGCGAAGGAGAAAAAAAGGATGCAGTTTCCAGGAAGGAGAAGGTAGAACGAAATGCGGACAGCGAGGAGCTGAGTGACCCCACTGTCGAGCTTAGCCCACGCTCGCTCTCGCCAGCACAGCCGCCAGCTCCAGGAAGGACTAGTGCAGGAGCTGCCTGGAGATGCCCCTTATGACCACACGGCCCTGGGACACCCATTGTGACACGGGGCCGTGTCACAGGACAGAGTTGAGGAAGCAGTACTACCAATAGAGGCCTGGTCCACAAACAGCCTGTGGGGAACAAAGACAATTTTGGTTCCTAAACATGGCACTCAGAAGGACAGGCTAGATGCTACAAAGAGCACTTTGGACCCTGAAAAAGAGGGGAACCAGAAATAAAGCTTTGGACCCAAACAGAGGACTTTGTGCAGAGACCTGTGCTGCCCAACACTCCTAGACCTGAGTGTGCTCCCCACGGCTCCGTCCCGCTGTACCCTGTGGCCAGGGAGGCTCAAGTCCAGCAGGGCTGCACAGGTATGTGGTGGAGGGCAGCGCAAAGAGAACAAAGAAAGAAAGAAAGAAAGAAATAGAGGAGACTGGTGGGGGAATGGTCAAGTATGGCCACTGGGCGACGTGATGCCAGTGCAGTGTCTGCAGCAGGACCTGGCCAGCCAACGCACTGAGCAGCGACTCTCTTTGCAGATCACGAGGCAACAGGTACCTCACTCCCAGGGCTCGCTCTAGAGGACATTCCACTTCTTGTACCTTTCCCCTTCCTTTCCCCTCTGCCTCTTCCCAGGGTTGTCTTGTTCTCTGAGGGCAAGACAAGAGAAAGTGCCCCTTGCTGAACTACCCTCATTTCCTCCAGTGAAACCACCCTGGGTTTGCACGCAAGGACATATGGCAGTGGCAGCAGCTCACTCCCATTCTGCTCCCTACATACCTCTTTGATGACTTGAAGAAGCTCAGCTCTCGGGATCTTCCTCATGCTCACATCAGCCTCCTTGAAGAAGTCCACCATCGGCCACTTTTCTTTGCGCAGGAGGTTATGCAGCGTCACAAGATCCCGAGGGCACGGTGCACAACGAAGAGGGATGTCGCCCTTGCCCGAGTCAGTCTCCCATCCCAGCCTGCACTCAGCCCTCTCCATCATTGGGCAATGGGACTTAGATTGTTGCTGGGGCAGGGGGCAGCTTCCACAGCCCCTTGCCCAGCCTGGGCTGGTGGTCATGGCCCTTCCAGTGCCACAGGGCAGAGACCCAGGCTTGGGCGCTGGGGGCAAGCAGCAGTGCAAGGTGAGGGGGAGGGGGTGTGACTTTACCAACCCACCCCGCATTGCTGTTACAAGGTGACAAGAGGGTGGGAATGTTGACAGAGGGAGTGACATTGCTGCATCTCATGATGGATCTCGTTGCCTGGGAGCCCAAGATGCTGCCACAGGCCCAGCCAGGACAGGGAGCGTGTGGTGGCTGTGCTAGTCCCATGGCTCCAGGCTGGTGTTCATTAACCAGCACTTTTTGCTGCACTCAGCACCTCTGCCCCCACGCTGGGGCTCCTGC
>NW_010172654.1:45467-57004 GCF_000695765.1 Mesitornis unicolor | reverse complement strand
GTGATTGCACCCATTAGTACTGAGGATAGACGGCAAAATCTGGATGTGCCTTGCATTTTTTTCTTTTTTATGTTTTTTTTTAAGCTTCTGCTTGGCTGCCGGTAAGTGACAGCACTGCTGCTGTCTTCAGGCTTTTCAGTGGCAGCTTGTTAAGAAATTATGTATTCCCAGAACAGCACTATTTTAAAAAGAGTGGGGGCAGGGAGGAGGATTGTGTGCAAATGAGGAAGTAAACAAAAAGGCTTTGGAATTCCAGTCCGATGCAAAGAGGAGCAGGTTCATTGCTGCAGGAAGAAATTGTTTCTAAGCTCTAAGAAACTTTTGAAAAATAGGAAGAAAAATGGCGACCCTTAAGCCTGTGACCTGGGACATACCTAAGAAATGATTCAGCATCAACATTGATACGAGCAGTGAAGATGGGAGATAGGAGCTAAAAGCACTTCTAATGAAAAGACTGATAAGACCAGAAGAAACAGGTTTTGCTGTAAAGATGAAATGCTTCTTGCACTTGCATTTTGAGCAACATTGTGTTTTTTAAAAAATGTTTATGAGGAAGACAAAGCAGTGGGAGACACAATAATTACACGGAGCAGCTCCCTCACTTCTGGCATGTCACGCCAACCGTGGGGTCAGGAGATGTGATGAAAGCAGGTTTAGAGGATTGCTTTCCTAAACTTGAGCTGCCATTGTTTTTCCATTTTATTTTAGTTGTAATTTTGTCATATGCAATCAGCGAAGGCATAAATCACAGAATCTTAGGAGTTGGAAGGGACCTCGAAAGATCATCCAGTCCAACCCCTGCCAGACCAGGATCACCGGAACTAGGTTGCAGAGGAATAAATACATACAAATATTACAGCATTTTAAGCTTGCCCTGCTCCCTGACTGTTGGCGGAGGGAACGGTCGGTGCTGGTTGAGCCCATCCCTGTGGATGGTGTTATGTGCCTCAGTGGCTGTCGTGCAAAGTCAAAGAATATGCTTTAAAATCTTTGGTTTTTGCAATACCAATAATAATTGGCTTTTCCCCTCCCAATCTCAGATGTCAAGTGGTTGCTTTCAGTGTTTCTGACCCTCATTTTGTGTTGGAATGAGATGTCTTTTTTGTTTTTCTGATGGGGAGCAGTGCCAGTGGCCAGTGAAGACAAAAGCTGCTTGGATTTGAAAATGTCCCCCTGGAAGCCACATTTTTTTCTTACTTTAAGCTATGCAACACATATTCATTCCATGCTTTTTCTGTCCTCACACTTTCAACTTGTAATATCTCAGCTTCCTCCCCATTTACTCCGAATACATCCACATATGAAAAATGGTTTGTCTTTCTTCGTGCAAACTGCAAGCCTTTAGTAACGTTGATGCTATTATTATCAGCAGGCTGAAGTTCACAGGGTGATGCTGAAGTGAAAAGCAAGAAATAGGCAGAGTGTAAAGGAATTACTTCATTACTGTGCTCAAAGCTTTTTCTCAAGTGGGAAAATAAAATGCCCTGTTAGAAGTTCAGTAGGCATCCGATCACCGATGCCTGTTTTTAAAGATACAAAATTAGAGAGCAGGCTGAGACTGTGATAGAAAGAAGATGCACAGCATCTGCTGCCATGCCTGAAACTGTTCAGATTCTGTTCAGTAAACTTGGTTACTTGGGTTGAATTTTACTGTAGTTTTACTTGTCCACTTAATAATTTTGAGTAAGTTTTGGCAGCTGCCTTAGTTAATGTACATACGCTTGGTTTCTTCATGTCTTAAGTTTTGCCCTGCAGCCTTGGTAATGTGATCCTTCCTTCAGCTGGCTTCATTGAGATACGCAGCCTTATTGGAAAAAATGCCAGTTTTATAACAAAGTCTTAATATGGCCTCTGTGCATCTACTTTCTGTAGTAACAGTGTAAGCAAGCGTCCCTTTTTGAATTTCCCCCACCACCCCCCGTATATTGTCAGCTGTGGTAGATGAACCAAGAGCAGAGACCCCTGTGCTGCTGGGGCTCAAGACTTCGGTAGTGACTTATCTGAAGCCTTGCCTGAGTAACGGCTTTGTCAACATTTGCTGAAGTGGATAAATTCTGCTTCCTTGGTCACAGGGTACCAGGTCCACTTTTCTGTTAACACCTTTGACTCTTTCTTTGCTGGCTCAAAAAGAAAGAAATCCACCTACAGAGGTACATGATGTTTTAATCCTGTCATCATTTGAACAGTGTTTTGATTGTATGAGATGGAAAAGTTTTAATTGCTCTGTGTCTGCTTGGTATAGGCGGGTCACAAAAACTCCGTATCGCTGTTAATATGCATAAGAACAATATTCTTCAAACTGAACTTGAGATACTTTTTTCCTCTTTCTTGTGACCTGAGAGATTGGAATGTTTTCCCTCCCGCTTTCTCCTTC
This sequence comes from Mesitornis unicolor, assembly GCF_000695765.1. Classification (NCBI taxonomy): domain Eukaryota; kingdom Metazoa; phylum Chordata; class Aves; order Mesitornithiformes; family Mesitornithidae; genus Mesitornis; species Mesitornis unicolor. The sequence continues at coordinate 54,630 of NW_010172654.1, read as the reverse complement.
TCCCCAAACCCTCGTTGTTTCTCAACACTAAACAAGATACGTCAATAACTTACTTCAGGTTTGCTTGCAGTGACCTGCCAGGCTCTGGGGATGGCCTTTTGTAGAACGATTACCTGGAAATCTCTGTGCCCCCTTCTAGGATTGACCCAGTACCTCCAAACCGTTCTGGCTCACTGACCTTGAATAAAGTCTTTGTAGAGCATTCGCTGCCTTTATGAAGCAAATGCAGATCTCCCAGATCCCCCATTTCCCAGCAAGAGGCTTTCTGTCACTCTTAATTCCCTTATCATAAACACAGCAAGTTCAGTTGTCCCTGAATGCTGGCCCATCTGTCTCGGATTTACTAGAATAGTATCATGGTTTAAATAATGCTCTCTCCATCTGTAGAAGCAAACATTTATTGTTTTATCTGCAGGAGGAATTGAGGAATATTAGTATTTGCAAAGATAAACGGCATTTTATCATGGACGTAGCGATAGTCCCCCTGGCTGCACCTCCTGTTTGAGACAAAGTGCAGGGAACAAATGAGCAAGTTGGCTTATGGGCTCAGAGGAGAGCTGTACTTCTCAAAAGGACATGTTTTTAAAAGCCTTTTACTCTTAATTTGAAGTGTCTGAATTTTGAGATTTATTTTTGTGATCAAATGTTTATCCCAACTCCTTTTCCCCACTTTCCTTGAGCATTGCTTTTCCCCCAAGGGGAATAAGAGAGAACATGATTCCGCTTGTGGACACGCACTCGTTTGAATGCACTTGTTTGCATGTACCGTTTGATGAGGTGTCCTTGATGAACCAAACCTGCTGCTTTTTTAACCTGGCTAGCATGGATCTGAACTTCATTTCAGCTTGGGAAAGACTAAAGAGCCCTTGGGGTTTGTGCTGATTTCACTGATGGTGACACTTTTTCTGATATTAAAAAAAAAAGAGAGAAAATAATCCTGCTATATAACTAGCATGGATAAGCCTGAAACCTCTTCTGTAGCTTTCCAGTATCTTTTCTGCTGATACTTTTTTTGTTACACTGAGTTTTGCAATACTTTTATATCTACTTTTTTCTGGCTTGTAGCAACTATGAGGAATCTTTTAAATGAGCACAGTTGTTACTGTGTGGGGGTTTGAGAAGTTACTAATTCACAGGAAAAAATAGTGCTTTTTTGGGTAGAGGACATCAGTCACTTCACGCTGCCGAATTCTTCAGCATCTTCCAGGTACAGCCCAACGCTGTCGTTCTGAACAGCACAGCCTGCGTTGGGTCCACTGGTCAGCTTAAGAAGATTGCACATCCCTGTTGTAAGTCAGTTTATGCACATGCTCTGCTACGCTGGAAAGCTCAGTTAATTTGAGATTTCTCGTGTTTTCCTCTGGACAGTGAGACAGAGCTGTATGCAGGCACACACACGTGCATGCGTTAGGCCGCGAAGCTTTCCAAGCCAGGTTCTGCTCTCACATCTCTTCTGTCACTTGCCGATCCTGGGAGGAGGTGGTTCCCCAAAGATACCTCCCGAGGCACAGCCAGTCCTTCTGGGAGGAGAGGTACTAACCCTGGGTTTAGTGCTGGAAAAAGGGCTTGTGAATTTTACTCTGTTTGTCAGCTTGCCACTCCCAAAGAAATGAGTAGTCTGGCCTTGTTGGATCACCTGGTTACCAGCCAAAGTTTAGGAATAGAAGGAAAAAGTAGTATGTGTATTGTCAAAGTAGCCGCTAACCATTTGATTATAGGGCTAGAAAGAAAATCATAAGACAAGAAAATGCAAGTGCAGGTTACATGTGAAAATGAGATCCTCCATCAGCCGCTTCATACACCAGCGGCTTCAGGAGCCTGGCAGCGTGCTCTGCTGCTCTTCGTGGGGCTCGCAGGCTTTGGGATTTCTTCAGGTTTATGATTTACTTGCTTCTTTTGTGGAAGTAGAAGCTTAATGGACAGCTGAGGGCAGCCTTTTCCTTTAGCCTAAAATAAAATGACCTGTCCTCTGCCCAGGCTGGGCTTTGAGAAGTTGGGTGCAAGTGCGGGGGCAGGATAGTTCTCCCCTTATGCTCTCAACTGGAATAAGAAGCTGGGTGAGCAGCTTTCCTCATTTTTTTTCCACTTAATTTGCACGTTGCTCAGACTTCGGTTGGCTTCTTGCACGTTGCAGCATCTGTGGTGCTCCAGTCTGTCTTCAGCTGTTTCTCAGGGTTTGGGACTGTCATTGTCTGCAGACCTTACGCATTTCCCACCTTCCATCTCACTGCGAGCGTTGTGTGGAGGCTGAGCGTGATGGACACATGACAGGTTTGCCATTCCCTGTCGTCTTTTTTTTCCTCTAAGCTACCTTCCTTCCTTTCCCACCACCTCTTTTTAGCATTTTTAGCCACTCTACTGTGTCTGCTATAATTAGCTTTGAGCATGACTGTTGTTATCTTTACGGAGTTTAATTTTTAAAAGACGGTCTGGAGGAAGTAATGCTCATTTGGCTGAAATCCTTTTATTGTTCTACCCGAGTGGACAGCTTGGTGATCATAACACACAGCGGACTTTTTAAAGTGTCTGCTTGTCCTCTTCAGGTCTTCAGTCTGGGTGAGAGACCTGATGCACCTCGTGATGTACAACTGGAAAGATTCATGATACACCCCACCCAGTGCATACACTGGTTTATTTTGATTTAGTCTGGATTTGCATCAGTATAATTTGTCTATCATATCTAGGTCACTGGTGAAAATAAGCCCACGGTATTACACCCAATAGCAGAGCTCTGTAAAGAAAATCAGGTTTTTGAACTGTTCTTCAGTAGGGAACGTGTCAGTTGCAGATTTTGCAAAGGTTGAGGCTCGAATGTACGGAGGAAAGAATTCTTCTTGCTTTGAAGCTTGTGCCAATTAAGGCTGAGATGTGGGGGTGGGACTGCACGGTGGAAGCTCTGCTGCGCTGTTTCCCTGGGCTGCCACAGCCCATGCCCTGTTAACTCGAGTGCGCGTATCCCAAGGGACCGCTCCGTCTCTCTTGCCTGCAGCTGCTCGTCACTATTCATGAGATCTGCTATACGTTTTGATGTTGTTTTAGGTTCTAATCAGTGGCTACTGTAGGATAACTTTTTACCACTTTCACCCTTTTCCTCCTAGCACATGTACGAGTGAGTTTTGTCTCCGTGTTTATTAGTATGATTTTTTTATTTTTTTAATAAATTAATAACTTAAACAGGATATGGGATCATTAACTTTGACTTCACCTTGCAGCATCTTGCAAACAATTCAGTGGCTATTGCAGTGCCCTTCCCGGAACTGGGTGTGGTGGCTGAAATAAAAACATGTCAGGACTACAGAGAACAGAGTGCCATTGTTTTGTGGCAGGCAGAACGATGACTTTTGAAGGCTCAAGTGTGGAGGTTTCTGGTTGTTGGGTTTTTTGTTATCGCTGTGTTTGTTTTTTGTTTGGTGTTTTTGTTTGTTTGTTTTTAAAGTAGGATATTTGTGCTGCTCTTGTCACTGTCTCCAGTCTTACTATTTTGTTGATTACCTAAATAAAGTACTTGTACAAGGAGCCATCAGGGCCAAATTTCATAATTTGAAGCTAATTTTGAAGTATCTGCTCCAGTTTAACTGAGGAGTTTCAGCAAGTGGTAGCTTGGATTTGAAGTGCTCATCTGCACTGAGGAGGGATTTCACCAAAGCAGAAACTCCCTCGACGGTTGCCTTGATATTTAGCCTCAGAGCAGTGTTCATATCCCCTTTCTCTCCCTCATCCCCGTTGTTTTACACTCATGGTTACATATCTTTTGAATGTGATTTTTAGTTTTCAAGCCAGGATATTCCTTATGTGCTTTATGAATGCAGTGCCATGCAGGATTCAGTCTTAAACATTAAACCCAGTCTAGAATTAGTGTCTGAATAGCAAACAAGATAAATAGGCCTCCTGTATACCTGATTTAATTTTCCTTGCTGAAAAAAACCCTGTTCTTATTATCATTTCTTAACTGGCATTAAAATCCCACCATGTTTGAAGACTAGATGTTCACATATACCCCGTCCTATCTGCTGGAAGTGTATTATTATGTACATCCATCTTGGAGAGGTGCTGTGTTCTGAACAGAATAGCTGGGCTTGGCACAAGGGTGACCAGCTGAAAGCCTCAGGATTTGTGTTTCGCAGGAGAGAAGCCTGACAGACTCTAAGAGAGTCCCTTGGATCTCAGAGCGTGAGTATCCCAAAGAACCCAGGATGGTGGTGCAGCAAACCTAAAGATAAAAAGGAAATCATGCACAGTAAAAGCATGATTTATGATTGAGGCTTCCTTGTGCCAAGTAACTGTGTGGTGATGGTCATCCCCACTGCCATAAGGAGTGGTCTTTGTGTTTATAGTTTTTATTTACTCAGAACGCAAGTTGAGACCGAGTGTGTTTGAAAGGAAGTGATTTTAGGGTGGGTTTCCCCCTGCTAATAGGAAGGAGTGGAGCAGTAGCTTCTTCCTCTGCAAGTGCCTGCTGCCGTGGTGCCCTCGGGTGTGTGAGCACAGCCCGGTGTCTGGCATTTCAGCACAGCTCTTACTGATGTCAGGTCACATAAAGTAACGCTTGACGGTGTATAGCAACGTTTTTCTTCTTTAAACTCCTGGGTTCATTTACAATCAGCATTGCTCAATGTGGGAAATGAAAAGGTTTCCCTTTAAGACCTGTTGTCAACTCCTTTCATATCTGATCTTTCGGATATATTCTTGTGTGGCTTCTCTGTCTTTTCTTTTGAAGCAAATTTGATTAAAAAGGTTGAAAAATTATTTATAATTCTAGTATCCTACTTCTCTACAAAACCAATGATAAAAATTTTACGTCGTTAACACCTTGTCAGAGCAATTGTTTCGGGTTGTTTGCCTTTTTACCACAGTGAACGTGCGTTTGGTGCTTCAGTCTCCTTTGGAAATCTAAAAATCCATATTTTGCAGACTTCCTCTCTGTTTCAGACTGAAAGCTTAGCCTGTGTAAAACATAACTACACTAGAGCAACATGTGCTAGTCAAATGGGAGAAATACTTGATGTCCTTCAGCTCTGGGAACAAAAGGGCCATAGTCTGTGCAATCCCTGATGCCAGCTGTGTTGAAAGTTGCTGACTGTTGGCCTGTGGCTGTTCGCTGCTCGTCCACGATTACACTTTCACAGGCACAGTCCAAGCTGTGTGCTGTTTTCTTTTTTTAATAAAGAAAAAACAAACATAAGCACAAATGTAAGCAAAGAGGCGTGCGGAAGATGCAAAATAAAAAGCAGGCAACAAAGCATGTTTATTTATGAGAATTTCTTTGTGAGTAATCTTGGTTTTGACTATTGTTGCCACACCTTCATTTCTTTATCCCTTTTTTCTTGCCTTCGTAGTCTTTGCAAGTGCTGCAGCTTTGCCTAATTCCTTGCAGAGAGGGGTAATGAAGGGGGAGCATTTCGAAGGAATGCAGCATCACATCTCTGTGCAGCCTTCCTCACGTTTGCTCTTTGACTTCTTGGTCTAACATGCAAATATTCTTTCCCCTTTTACAGAGCTTTTCCTGTGTCTTCAATTGCATGTAATGTAGATACAGCAGCTCCCGCTAGGTACGTTTCTTCTTTCTCCCTGTTGTAATGGGGAGAGGTGAGTAATGGAGAAGCATTTCCTTTTTCCTAACCACTGCTGAAAAAACAGAGCGATCCATAACAAGTTCAGGCTGTGAGTAGGGCTGCTGTTTGTGAAACACTGGTATGTTGTACCATGGAGAGTTTAAACAGGGGTGGCAGCCGTGCACGGATTTGATGGTATCTACATACTGGCTACTTGTAAAAGGCAGAAATTGTGCTATTCTTTAGAAAAGTTGAGTATTTACCCAAATATTTTCTGTTCTCCAGAGTCATGGCCTTGAAGTGTAGGGCCAAGGTAAAACTGAATTAACCTGAAGTTGTAGAAAATGTACAGATGTTTTATGTGGCTAAATTTTGGTAAGCTTAACCTCAGAAGGTAAATACCTGGTTTACAGTGTCATTTACACAAGGAAACAGTCAGGAACATGTTTTTTCTTTGAAGAATGACTCTTTAGGCTACAACAGAATTTTATTAGGGGCCTCTTGGGATTAGTTTGCTCTACAAAATGTATTGCGCTCCAGTAGGCATTCTCCCGTCATGGAGGAGTATTGGCTGGTGGGGTTAACTGTCAGAGGGCTCTTAGTCTGAGTAATTCACTACATCTTCCTCACTTCAGGAGAAGCTGCCTTCTGAAGTCGGAATCATTTTCACAACAATAAAACTTGAGAAGTGCAGCGCTGTGATTTTTACTTGGCTGATATAGTCAGGAAACCTTTCAATTTAGATGCAAGCTGAGAATTTCTGTCACTAATCTGCTGTAGAAAGGCAAATTAGAGTTAACTGATGTACTTCAAAATGCAGCCTGTGTGAAATGAAGTCTTTTGTAGTGTAATTTTTTTTTTTAATAGCACAATTTATTATTCCATAAGTAGGTGATTTCTCATTGCTGATAACCACATGGCTGGTCTTCCCTTCTGCCATCGTGGTTCCCTTGCAATAGCATTTCCTTTCAAAATACCATTGATTGAGTTGTAGCCCCCTGGGGGGCTGTATTTAGGCTGGCTGTTAATAGATCACTTCGTTCCTGTAATTACTGAGCTCTGACAGAGCTTCTGTAGCTCAGTGCACATTATCGCTTTACATTTGCTCTCTTTGAATCACAGGACAACCCTTCATGCTTGGCAAGGAGTTCATGGCTCTGGAAAAAGAAGAAACCATTCTGTAGCTCCCAACAGACACTTTAATAAGTTTCAGCAAGTTCCGTTTATCCGTGAGATAGTAGGAAAATATTTTCCTGTCTGATTCTGTGTCATGACTTCACTGGCTTGAAATTACACGTTTTGCTGTAAGCCCAAGTGCCTCTCCTGCTGGGATGCGTCTTTGGCACTTGGAGTAACGAGTTAACTCCTGCCCATGTTGGGAACGATCTTCACCGAACCTCCTCGGTGAAGGATCGCATATGGAGCCGTACCCGGCTTTGCAGCCTCTCCGCTCCCTGGACTGCAGGGAAGACTGATGGTGTTAGGGACGGGGTTTTTTTTTTTCTTGAGGCTGTTAAAATTATCTTAGTTCTGTTTCAGCATTACAGAGCAGTATGAATGAGGCAATGTGGAGACCGAGAGAAAGGCTTTGTGGTTTTTATTAGCAACAACTGTGCAAACAAACTTAATTTGGTGTTCTTAGGTCCACTGGTGTTTTTCCAACTTTACCCCTCAGCTGTTGCTAACTGCATTGCAGAGGACCATGCAATCTAGCAGTTTCTCATTGTCTCCAGTCCCTGCCATTTATAAGTGGGGGTTCAAATTGCATAGCAGATTAAGTGAGCATTCTCTTTTATTTTTAATTTTAATACAAGTATTCCCTCAAGTCCTTGGAAAAATATACCTGGCACTTACTAGCCTGAGGATATGTGCTTAATAACTGAAGAGAAAAATACCTGTGTGATCTTGTCCCATAGGGTTTTATGGGAAAGAAACAGTTATATATCACTTCATTTATTCCACTGCCTGTATTTCGTCTCTTCTCCCAACCCCCAGGACAACCACTCTGGCTTTACTCTTTCTCTTCTTCCTCCTCTCTCGTTTCCTTGTTGTGTAGTTCATGGTGTATCTCATCCTGTCTCTTTTGTCCATGTGTTTCCATTCCTTACCACTGCCCCACATGGAGCGGTGTGCCATCTTGCTGATATTTAATCCAAAATTCATATGATGTTCTGTGGGACGTCTTCTACCTGTGCTTCTTTGCAGTCCATCAGAGAACCAGAAAGGTTTTCAGCAGCTGCCACTGAGCGGCCAAGCCTCTTTTTCTGTCTGTGCCAAGGGTACAATCTCTGCTGTCCCTCCCACTCAGCCTCCGAGTTTGTACTGGATTCAAGGAAATAAATACACAAGGGCATTTGTGGTTTTCATCCAGTCTGTCCCTGTTCCCTTAAAAGGATCGTTTTACATAAAACCATTTTGCACAAATTATTCTAGCTGGTTATTGACATGTCAGTGGTGAATTAGTGGGGGTCCAAAGGGCCTTTTGCCTTTCATGAAAGTGGTATCTCAGAGCTGTTTTACACTTGCGGGGAGGGTTTCTCTCTTGGTAAGTAAATTTTTGGCTGCATGTTGCTTCCACTGGTTGCAGTCCAACAGCCTGTCAGATGTCTGACTTACCTCCTCTTACAAAAACTTGAGCAACTGAAGGCATACGCTCAGCTACACCCTGAAGTTTTTCAGCCGACAGCTGACTCATGGTTACACTCACAAGAAAGCAATGAGTGGCTAACTCTGCAGCAATGAATGAGGCAACTGTTGCTCATACGTAAAGATATTCCGAATTCCTTCAGTAAGAGGAGCATCTTTTTCTTTTTCTTTCTTTTGTAAATACTGCTTCATGTTTTCACCCTCTCCAGACAAACTTTAGAAGAGGAGGAAGGAGAGGACGATCAGTGGGTTTCCTTCTTGCCAGAAGGTCACTGGATGTAGTTCAAACAAAAGCCCAGGACTACAGGCACATGGGAGGGGAAAATTCACTCATTTTCATTTAGTAACATAGCTGGAATCTGGTGTGAAGATGTGATTTGTTTTTTTGGCTACAATATCTTGTAGCTTTTCTTCTGTCACTCTAAAACACAGGTGCCTGCCCCGTGACACAAGTGTGTGTATGCACACGTAAAGATCTGTTTGGGGAAGCAGATGAGGAAGAGCTGTGCAGGACAGCTGAAAACAACTGGCCTTCTGTGCCACTGTAAGAAAAGCAGTTGCTTTAAGCTGCACATTCAGACTTCCACACAGCCAAGACATCAATCCATGATTTCTCAAAAATGGCAGTTTTGATTCCCATGATGACATGGGACTGAAATGCTCACTTGAGGTTTTTGAGGAAAAACACATTCTTTTGCACATGGATTGCCATGGGTTTTTAGGATTATTTTGGAGAGCAAATTACAAGATTGGCATGCTGTTCTGAACTCTTCTGTTTGTTTTAATGCATTTTTAGGAATGTGCTCAAGTTTAGGGATTGAGTGGATTTCTGGCAGTGTACAATCTCATATGTAGTCACAGCAATTAAAAATGTCTGGGGGGGAAGGAGGAGATCCCGGGAGGAGAAAGGCAGAGACCAGGCAGTTTCTTCTGCTGTCCTGGAGGAGAACCTGGTCTCTCTTGTG
>NW_010172654.1:0-45436 GCF_000695765.1 Mesitornis unicolor | reverse complement strand
GGCCAGCTTCCTGCTGGGAGACTCTGTGACTGGGGCCGCAGCTCCCCTGTGCCCAGGCGGAGCACGGCTCCACACCATCTTCCCCTGCAAATGCAGAGTCCCTTTGGAGGACCACATCCCGAGCATGGGTCTGTTTACTGCGTGCTGGGGAGGTTTCCTAATACACATAAACCAATATCGCAGCACGCTGCCACCAGGATTTTTCCCCTTCCTATGCTGGCTCCAGAGTTCAGTAGTCCCTTTTATTGAAGGTTTGGGGATGGAGGGATGCTCCAGTACTCAGGAGAGACTTGAGTCGGCTGGTGGGGTTCATGGAGAACGGGACTTGGGCCTCTTGGAGGCCAACCTGCTTGGTGGCCAAGAGCTGTCTCAGGGGTGCAAGCACTTGGAAAGGCGACAGGCATGGGAGCTGGCGAGGCAAAAGGGCTCTGTACCTCCTGTGTTTTCAGAAATTAACCTGAAGACTTGGGGGAGTATTTTTAATATTTTAAGAGCCGTGAAAATTATTTTAAATGGGTGAGAGGGAGACATCATCATCTGTTGAGAAAATGTTGGGTTTTTAAAAAAAGGTATTTTTTTTATTGTTGACTGACCTTCTCACTAAAGAGAACTGTTATGTTACAGATTAATATCTGAATCCTCCTTTTAAGATATTGACACCTGCAGTAAACCTATTCCAGACTTGAAGAGTTATCAATAAAGCTGGAAATTACGAAGTTTGATATCGCTGGGGGCTGCCTGAGAGTGAAGGCGATGGACACGTTTGAGTCTCTCTACCTTGCAGAGCAGACAAAGCTCCAGCTACTGTCAGGTTCATAACTGCATGTTTTGTGCAGTTATATAAATTATAAATTTATAAAATTATATAAATACGAGGTAGTTTACTAACACAGTAATAGTACTATTTTTGTTATTTTAACGTGCCAGTGTCCAACAATAAAATAGGTGATTTATTTGCATCCTTGTGAATGATGTACTCGTTTTCAGAGCACCAGTAAGAAAGGTATGTGAGGAGGCACTTGTTCTTTTGTCTTCTTATCATTCTTTGGCTGGGCATCCTCCTCCGAAACAGAGGTGTGGGGTAAGGTGAGGTCTGTGTGGTTTTCTTTGTGCTGATGCTGACAGCCAAATCACGAATCTTGCCTCCCAGCAGAGCCAGTGGGAAGAACTGGGAACAGGCCTGTGGTAACAGTGATCAGAAGTGAGATGGATGTTCTGCAGGTGTGAACAGCATTTCCTCCCTGTGCTGAACGTAGGGTTATAGAAATTGTCTCCTATCCTAATCAAAACTCTTTCTCTGGAGATATGCCTTGTCCGTTTCCAGCTCATGTACATCTGTTTATGCTGGGCTAAGGATGGCAAAGTCCTGTGTGAGGGGAGTATGTAAAGACAAACCCAAAGTGCACATTTCTTCTGTCTTCTCACCATTTAATCTGTTATTAAATGCTATCTGATCTATTTTTGGCTTCCCATCCTCAGTCTCTCCGACTTCCTCCTTCCCGACTTTCCTCCCTTGCATCTTACAAATGTGTGGTTTGATTGGGAAGCTATAATCTCTTTATCATTCTTTTCATTTAAAAGCACCTTAACCTGCAGAAGGAAGCACTGCCTCTGTCTCGTGCAGTTTGCAGTAAATTTCCTGTTTGCTGGATTCTGGGCTGTTCACTCAAGAGTTAACGGAGCCAATTAGGCCGCTGAGAACTCCCTGCCGCAGAGACCTGCCAGGCTGGCACACACGGCTGTGTCAGCCACAAAGGCTTTTGCCCCTCCTCTGACAATGGCATCACTTGTGCATTTCTTTTTCATCTTTAGTTTCAGATTTCCCATCTTCAGAATTTAGTTTCTTGTCTTGTTTTTTATTTATTTATTCATTTTTTCTCTGTCTGGCTCAAATTGTGGCTCAAAAGCAATTTTTAGCCTGTCTTTCTTTGCACATTTATGCATAAAATTGTCTGTCTCCCAAGGGAGGGATGGCACTGGGTTAGGGTTAGGAGAAAGCAATCTATATATTCTTCCTTATCAAAACCTTTCATTGGCAGAAGTTAGAACCTCACTCTTCTTTTCAGACTTTGTATTTACTACAACTTCAAATACTGGATAGACTTCAGCAAAACTAGTTTGTTCATCAAGGATGTTGGGGCAGAGGTGAGAAACACTTTGGTCACCGTGAAGCTACTAATTTGGGGGGGAATTTTCTGCCTTATCCTTGCAGGCTTTGTGTGTAGGCAGAAAGCGCTGTAGGACACTGCCTGTTTGTCTTGTGCCCACCCAGAGCTGCTGAGATTGCCCTGCACATCCCAACCACTGCATCTCCAAGCACAAGCACTGATCCCTTCTGGTCTTGCTCTACTTGACCTCCACATCCCTCTATCAAAGGACCTGGCCTCATCTTCCTTTTTCTCTTCTGTTTTGGTGTTTTGTCCTTCTCTTTTGTATTATGAAGTGTGGGTCAGAGAAGCTGCAGGGAGAAGGGGACTTCTTCCGGAGGACGGAGGTTTCTGTGGAAGAAAGGGAGACCTGTTTGGGAGAAGAACCCTGGGATCTGAAAGTAGAGACAGAACAGCTCACAAAAACCTCAGTGAGGGCTGGACCATACATGTTCAGACTTCCACAGCCATGGGGAATTTTGTTCCTGGGAGGACGAACCTCAGCCCCCTGCTGAGGACTTGCTGAGCTGCTGATGGAAAGTTCGATTTTGCAGGCAGTAAAATGTGGATAAAACAATGGACTCTTTTTTTAGAGAATTCATGCTGCATGCAGAAAAGGATGTCTCCATGTTTGCAACTTTTTTACAGTGATTTTAAGAAGACCCTATGTCATTTCATCAGCACGTTTCTGGAAGTGTATAGCGTTCTCCCCACGCACAGCCACCCCCTCTTGCTGGAGCTGTCTTGTAGAGCATTATTGCTGTATCAGTGACAGCAGCATTAATAATGCCTGCAGTTACTGATAACTGCCCTGTGTCTCAGGTTTCCTAAAGCAAACCAGAGAGATGGTGCTGCTATTGGCATTTAGACATAGAAAAGAAATATATTTCTGCTTTCAAATAAAGGCCTTATCTGGAGACGAATTTATAGCAATCTCCCATGTAGTCTCAGTGCTCTTTTCCCTGGTTATCTTGGTTCCTAGTCAATGTGCAGAGAGATGTGGTACTGAAGTGTCCTAAAAAGATGAATTTTTCAGTTAGATTACTTTTCCAGACTGGACACAATTTGCAGAGGTAAGAGGTGGGGAATTGGTGAATATCCGTAGGGATAAACTTGGGGGAAAAAAAAGTGATTTATTTATTTTTTAAATAATCCAGCAAGTCTTTCATCTGTGGTGGTTTGGTTTCTTCTTTAGAAAGCCTTTGAATGTAGACTGTGTAAGTACTTTGAAAATGATCAAAACTATTAATGCATCATTGATTTCCTCCATTGACTGGCCTGTTAGGTATTTAATCTCTTCTTTTTATCAAGTGTGTCTCTTTCTGTTTCGAAAGCAGCCTCCCACTGCCCTTTGCCCAGCAGGAAGCGTCTCCCGCTGCCTTTCTGTCGCTTTGCCAGCCTCAAGACTTCACTTTCAAGGGCGGTTGAACACTGTGGACACTTCCTCGCCTTCTCCTGGAGCTGATGGAGTTGGGGAGTGGAGTCTCCCGCTCCATGCCTGGCCCAGGCCATCTGAGCACAGTTAATCTGTCTTGCCATGGGCTACGATCCCATGGCTTCATTGCCAAACCCATGGCAGGAGCTCTCCGAAAGGAATCGTGGCAGTCTCCTGGATACTCCCTGTCCTGCCTGCTTTTTTCTGTATCCCCTTTCTCTCATGCCAGTTGTAATAGTTTTTGAGGTGGTCACCGCTCATGAGGTTTTTCGTAGTAACAGCTGGCATAAAGAGTTGCCTGAACACAGAGTTCTGTAATAATTCTGGTTTTAACCATACCTTTCACTTTAAAAAAAAAATGACTTAAACCTGGGAAATGATGAGCTGTTCAAGAATCTGCACAGGGACTGTGTTTTTGAACTTCTGAAACAGCTTGGTTAGTTGAATGCCTGAGGAACAAAGTGATTTGACTCACTGCTTATATTTAGTATCATTACTGACTGCATTAGGTTCCGTTTTCTTCGGAGCATTAATGTTTTTGGTCAGGAAGGTTAACAGGGAAAACGCCCAGCAGAAGGCATTTGTGTGCTTATCGGAGGGCAAAGGCATGGAAAACATCAGGTCACTGTGCTGGGTGTCAACTTTTCTCTTTTTTTTCTTTCTTTTTTTTCCAAGAGTCTGTAGAAGGACGGGTATGCAAGGGTGGGGAGAGGATGTCCTTCCTTTTTGGTAGAGCCTCTAGAATTGGAGGTGCTTGTGGATCCTCAGTGACCTGAAATCACAACACCCTCTTTGTCTTGGTCCAGAATTGTGTATCATAAATGTATGAGATCCCGAACTTAAAATATATCTTAGGATCCTGCCTACCCAAAGTTATCATTTCTCTGCCTTTGAGTATATTTGTAATTGAAGCAAAAATTCTAAGTACTGGTTTTGTTTGTAATATTGAAAATATGATTGATCTTTTATTTTTGTTAGGAACAAGCTTCTAACACACCTTTCCATAATCCACATGGCAAACAAAGGGGAGGTGCCCAGTTTTAAGGTGCTGCTTTTGAAGCTTTAGACTGAAGCATTAAACCTTTGAAGATGGTTTGAAAGACGTAGCTGCCAAGAGAGCCATAAACCTGGGCAGACTCAGCTCGGGAAACTGCATCATCCTTGCATTTATGGAACCAGGTGAGGAGCTGCAATCAGCTTTCACCATTGAGTTATAAAATAAACCATTAAATTTGATGTGTAACAAGTGAAAGACCCTAATACTGGGGAAGTGGGGCTGAAAATCAAAGGCAGTGGAAAAGTTTGAGCACAATTTTGCTGGTCTGAAGCCTGTGTGCTGCTCTTCATTCCTGTCTCTGTATGTTATGGTGTTGTTTGTCCCAGAAAACCTTGGGGTTAACCTGGGGTTAACAGACCAGACTCCTCTTTTTATGTGACCTCAAATAGATAGATACCACATTCAAGACAATTTTTCTTCTCCTTATGGGGTGTGAGAAGCAGCAGAGCTGCTATTGTACTTTCCACTTTTCTGAAAACATGAAAGGCTGTGACTCCTCAGAGCGTAGTCGGTGGAAGCTGCAGTGTTTTCTTTCCCTCACTCCCAAGTGGTCTCATCCTGGGGCTTGTGACTTTTATTATGTGGAACCCCCTCCGTAACCAGGTTGAGGAGCCTCTGCTGCTTGAAGTAAACGCTTTTTAAATTGATACAAATGTGAGGCATCGTGCAGCATCTTGCAAGGTCTCTTGAGGTTCCACGTGATAACCACATCATCCTGCCGAGGAGCCCCTGTTAATATTCATGTGTAATTGTTTTGGTACTTGGCAGGGACGAGGGCATTAATGTGAAGCCTTCTTCAGCTGACGTGTATTAAAGAAATGATTTGTGTTTTGTTACTGTTGCAGTGATTTCATTACAAGTGAACAATGAAATCCTGGATGTCTTCTGGTAGATGTGCACATAAACACTGGTATTTAGGCAGTTAGCTGGCATATTGGACTAGAGGAACCTCGCATTGTCTTGTGTACAGATGCATTTCCCAAACAGGACTTGCGTGGTGTTGGTGCTGGTCACAAGATGAGCTTCCTGACCTCTCAAAGGCTGCCTGAGAGATTGGGCATGGTCCTGCACTGTCCTCGAGTGTTCTTGTGCATAAGGAGATTAGCATGGAAGAGTTTCCCAGAATAACGACTTGCGCGCCCAATTCCCTGCCCAGTACCTCAGGAGCTGTCAGGAGAGAAGAGGGAGAGGTGAGCCAGTGTCTGGATGAAGACTTCTGGTAGGGCACAGGCTGGCTGTGACACACGGGATGGCTGCTGCGGGCGCAAGCACAAAGGGACACTGTCTCAGTCAAAGTCTTACATGCCAGCATGTTGTTTCTGGTTAAGTGGAAATGAAGGAAATGAAGGTTTGAAGCTGTCTCTAGCGTTTCCCTAATGAAGTGTCTCTCTTTGAGCTTGGGCAGCGGCACAAGAAGCAACAGCGCTTTGGCAGAAGACCAGTGGGCTTTGCACGCTGCTTGCTCTGCGCTCCCCTGCTTCCCTGTAGTTGGACTCCTCTCTCTTAGGTGGAGGGCTGTTGTGAAACTTGTCCCGTGTGCTCTGGAAAGATTCACGTGAAGTTTCCGATTTTAAGAACAGCTCTATCTTTTTTATTGTTTTTAACTCCAACCCCTTCCTTGACCTTGCAGTTTCGTGTCTTAAGGGACAGCAGCAATATAATTTCACTTTACTTTTGTGAGAATTCGGTTTGTCTTGAAAGACAAGGTGGGAAGAGGTGGACTGTGGAATCTTAAGAGATTAAGAAAAAATGGGTTCTTTTAGTAGCCAGCTTTGCAAGGTGATGATAAAGAGGACGTTTGTTGAATAGTCACAGATCTTTCAGTGTTTCAGCTTAGATGTAATAAAGCTCTTTTATGAGATAAGTGGTCTTTGATAGAAAGATAAATAACATGCAGCTGTCTGAAAAGGCGTAAGATGGCAGCTTTATCAGAAAGGCACTTCTTATCATCTTGGGGCTGAGTATTGCCAAGCTGCCAGCTTTGCTTCACTCGGCCTTTTGTGCTGGCCACTGTGCGACTTAGTTTGAGAAGCCACGCGGTGGTCAGGAGCAACTTCATTAGTGTTGTCAAGAAAGATACTGGCTGCTGAAGATCTCAGACCAAGAACTACAGTAATTTTGATATAATTCCAGAGACAAGGAAAAGTTTCTGGTGCCATGAAGCCTCGTGCATCTCAGCCTTTCCTGCTGTGTACGGATGGGGTGAGATCCTCCAGCCTTGGATTTTCCAGCAGCCGGGCTTCTGCAAGTGGAAAAAGGCTGCTATGGTCACTGGCTGATCCCTGGTGATGGACCAAAGCTGCCCTGTCCATCCTCCCTTTTCTCTTCTTTCAAGGATGCTTGGGTGCAGCAGGCTTTTGCAGGTTTGGAGAGCTGCAGAGAATGTACCAGACCAGGTAGGACACTCTCCAGAGCCACCCACCTCGTCAGCCTGCAGCAGGACGTCTCTGAGGGCAGCAGTGGGCAGAAGCAGCTGCTGTCGTCTCATGAGCTCTGCTTGCCCTTCCTTATCCTGCGTGTCAAGTGTGTGGGTCTGCTGGAGATCTAACAGTGGTGAAAGCCATTGTCATCTTCCTTTGGAGCGTTTTGGGTCAGGAGAGCTTGAACTGCCTGCTCTTACTCATCAGGATGGCATTTGTTGCCAGCAATGGGGCAGATGTTTGAGTACTCTGGGTCCGTTGGTGGCATGCCTGATGCATGCTGGTGGTGTGTTCTCCAGTTGGCTCAGAGTTAAATGCCTCAAAATGGTGGGGAAAAAGGCCAAACCTGTTGAAGACTGAAGGAGCATCTCTCCCCTGCTTGTTCGTGGCACCTATACTGCAAGGTGCAGCAGTTGTGGCTGGTGGTGCCTTTTCTGGGGCTTGTTTCTGCCTTTGCCTCCCCCTTCATTCCCTTCTGTCCCTGGAGCGACACGGACACTTCTCAAGTCTTTCATCCAGGCGCTTGGAAAGCTCACAGGACGCTTCGTACTGGAAATCCAGGAGACCTCTCCAGAGGAGGAAGCAGCGTCTCCTGTTTGTCTTGAGTTGCTCTGTCACAACAATGGCTTCAGAATTTGCCTAATTTAAAAGCCAGTTTTAATCTGATGGGAAGATGTTTGTGTATTTAAAATAGTTACTCCGTGCTGGAGCCACTCCCTTCTTTTGTCCTTCTCCGCTGGACTTTTCGGCTTCGCTTAGCTAGTGTGCAGGGCTTGTTTACAGCAGAGATGCTGGAGCATGAAGGAGGAAGTCGGTGCGTTTAACACTGGTTCGGTTCCAAGCTTCCTGTGCGTGTGCATGCACGCGTGTGTCTGTGTGTGTGTGTGTTCAGCCCTGTTCATCCAGGCGCTGTGCAGCCTCAGGAGAAGCCGCCACGGGGCTGGCGGAGGCACAAGAACTAGATGCAGGCGTCTTTTTTCCCCCCTCTTCCACCCGGTTTGGTCTTGAGCAGGTTTAGACAACACGGGTAAAAATTCCAGTATGGCAAGCCTGGTGAGGAAGGTGCTAGTGCAGACAAAGCCATGGAGCGGTGAGTATGAGACATCATGCCTGATGGGAAAGATAACTGGTCACAAAGTGGGGGTTTAGGTGCCTAGGAGGAGAAACGTGGTGATGGGCAGAGAGCTGCTGGGTATTGCTGCTCTTTTCATCTTCCATTTCCAGTATGAGTTGGCTGCCTGGAAATGCTACAACCTTTGTTGGTGGAGAAGATGGTTAACCGGAGGAATGTGCTACTTATGGGGCACAGGCGCTTTTCAAGTCTGTTCCTTCACCTGCCTCAGGATTTCTGCCTTAGCCTGGCTGAATAACAGCAGCAGTCCATATAAGTAGGATGGCTTTTAATTTGGGAGGTTTTGGGGAGAGTGGGGAGCTTGCAAGAGATGTCAGGAGCAAATAGACTGTTGTGTGAGTTGTGATTGTACTGAAAGATGGGACTGAGAACAAACCAGTGCTAACTGTACGGGAAACAATTTTATTACTTTATTTTTCTTCTTTTGATTTGGTGGCAAGTTCTTAACTGAATTTCAATAAGGTGCTCTCGTGTTGTGGTGGTTACAGAAATAGTCATCAGCAGCGTTGTATATTTTGGATTTTAAAATATTCCAGTAGCAGCACCAGTCTGTGCCTGGGGTATTTAATTTAAATTTATGGTGTTTATTCAGCTCTTAATTGTGCAAATTAGAATAATTATGGAGTGTGATTATGTGCGTACCCGGTGAGTGTTTTTAAGAGGCTGGCTCAAGTCTCAGGAATTTATTTTATTAGCCTCGTGTCTTTCTAGTGGAAACCTCCTCTCTTCGTGCTGCTGTTTCTGCAAAGCAAACATCGTAAGCTGCCACAGCAGGAAACAATTTTTGCAGCGGCGTATCTGAGTGAATCCATTTTTAATAGGGCAGAACGCACTTCAATAACTCAGGCTAATTAGCACCGATTTGGTGAGTTATCGGAGGCTGAAACAAGCCTCCCCAAGCACAGCAGCTTCTCTCTGCTCCAGGGTTTGATAAGGACAGGAGGACACAATTTGAGCCACACGTGGTAAGGTTTGAGCAAGTGCCAGTTTTTTCAGTGTATAAACCTTCATGAAAGGTTGTTCTTGGAAAATAGGATTTTTGTGTGAGGTACTGGCTAATCTCTCCGAAGGCTGCAAGTGAGCCTGGTATCTGTGGCGGGGATGGTTCAGACGCAGATGTAAGCAGTGTCTCGTGGAAGTTGTGGGCTGGATGTGCAAAGCATTGCTGTGACCTTCGCTGGGAAAGAGATCTTGCTGGCAAGTGGTGTTCACTTCTAGCCCAAACTTACCAGTCTGGCTTCATTCGCTCAAGACACCATGAATTTCTGCCTCTAGGACAAGTGGAGGTACCACTTGAAATGGAGTGATCTCCTTGCTTACATTGTGACAGATGTGGAGCAGCAAATATAGGAAACTGAAGAGGAAATCTCCCTCATCTCTCTGCAAATGGCTTGGGGCCTTGGGTAAATAAACCAGTCTTCAAAATAAAACTAAGTGAAAATAAAGAAATAAACATCCTTGCTTCAGAGGTAATGAGGTTGGAATGATTCTGATTGGAATTTCACTTGGAAGAAAAGGCAGTCTGAGGATTAACGTGGAGGGTTTTTCTGGTAGAGAAGTCTAGCAGATATTAAGTGACTGCTGCACACATTTACCTTGCATAGATTTCTTCAGAGAAGTTTTAGCCTGTCAGTGTTTGAAAGCACAGCCCTTTGATGAGGGAAACATGCAATGAGCATTAGCTTGATAACTTTCAGTGTGATTTCAGTATCTCTGGAGAGGTTTTTTTAGACTTTAAATGTCATTGTTTACATTGTGGGTATGTATGTTAAATGCATCCTTTTAAAATACCTGCAGGAAGGCGAGGATGTGAGGAGAACAGTCCGAAATACAGCTGGCAGGAGGGTGACTCCAGAGGAGCCATACCCACTGAAAATCTCTTTGGCTGGGGCGTATAGATACAAGCACTCGTTCTGCCTCCTGGACAGGGTGTGCTTGAAGCCAGATTGGTTTCTTCATTTGGCCTCAGTACTGTAATCCCAGCTGACTGCCCAGGTCTTCCTACGGGTGCATGGACAAGAGGAACCCCACAGATAGCGGTCAGATGGAAAAAGAAATGGCACAGGAAGGAGATGTTACAGGGAAGCCTAAAGGACGATTACAGCGCTTATTTTCCTGTGTTTAAAATATAGGGAACAGCCAGAATATAGATCTACACCTTGTTCTGTGTTATCACGTGGGATTCTGGCAGAAGAAAAGTCTACAGCAAAATAAAGAGATGAACATTTTGCCTTTACTGTGGGGGTCTGTGTCTGACTGCCACAACCCTTTATTTAACTCTTCTCATGCCATTAAAACATACCTTTTTTTTCAGTCTTGGTTCCTAGCGAGTGATTTGCTTACAGGATACTGAAACTCATCTTAGGTTTGCATGTTCCACAGTTATGCACACACTTATCCACCACCAACTGGCAGCAGCCCTCAGATTTCAGGAGTAATGAACTACGTGAACGATGGTCAGTCTTTAGAAGGGACTTCACGGTGGTGACCTCTGTGTTTGAATAGTCAGAGGCTGTTTCAGCAGCAGTTCTGTTCCACCTGCTTTGAAGCAGTTGTAGGTGATTTTTAATGACCTTTGTATAGATGTGTTTAAGGTTAGTTACAGCAGAGAACATGCGAACGCTTCGTGAAGTCGTGAACCACAACATCCTAAGGTTTTGATCTTTATTGAAAACAAAAAGGTTATCAAAGTCAAGGTCAAAGTAGGCAAACGGCATTTTGCCTGCATAACAAATGCTGCTGTGTTAATCTCTCCTCTCCTGAGATCCCAGTTACTTCCAAAATACTGTTTAATTTGCCTGTCTGCCGGTCTACAGCTGCAGGAGGACATGCAAATCATTTTTTGGATTTGAAATAAACTGGAATTAGCTTGAGCCATGCCCTGGCTGAAGTCACGCTTAAAGTCAACTGAAATTGGTTGTTCTGTCGTTGTTTACCTTGTCAAAAAATAAAAACACAAGATGTACGGAAAACTTCAGTTGTTAAAGAGCTGCAAAGTAGCAAGAACTTACAAAGAAGGACTTAGCTAAGGAGTATCCTTTGTTTTCTGTCTGTGTGCTGCATTGTCTTTTAGTTAACACTTGAAATGACACCCATTGTCTCAGCTGCATCGCCACCAATGATGCTGCCCTGTCACGGAGCAAGATGGTGTTGGGTGCAAGAAGCTGTTAAATGAAAGTTAAAGTTGTCACATCAAAGCTCTCGAATAGCAGAAATGTAACAGCCTTAATGGTTGCATCATCTCAGCTTTAACTTCTTTTGGCAGGTAGATAATAAATAATGGCGGTCTAACAGGAATCTCCAGTACCTCAGAGAATTCTTTTTAAGCGTGAGGAATATCTTCTATGAGAACGCCATAGCTAAGGGAGCGTCAGTATTTATTTGGTCACCTGAGTGCAGTGACATTTATGCTGCCAGTTAAGCGAGTGTGCTATAGAACGTGTTTACTAACAAAAAACATCTCACTGAATGAAAATCTTGTGGTACGGGTGTTGGAAATATTGTAGGTCTGGTCTGGGTTTAGTAATGCTGTGTTCTCCTGTCCTGGAGCCATCAGAATCTCGTCTTCAGAAACTCCTTTAATGTTCTTGAAGAAAAAATAAATCTGTTTAAGAATAGCATGCCATTAACTTTTATATTCATTATGCTTATAAACCGTCGATCTAAGTACAGAATAGTGTGTGTTATTTCCTCTGCAGACAGGTAATTGCAGTGGGGAGAGGAAATTGAGCTGTGTAAAGTACAAAATCTTAAATAGTGTGCGTAAATTCCTGTTTCTGTTCGCTGGGAACTTAATTTATCTTTTATTTTCTTTTTTTTTTAAATAATGAAAACATTTTAGCCTCTAAACAGGAATGTTGTCGTTAGTCATAAATCACTTATAAGGTATCTTCACAATAGTAAACTTTGTCCTGTTCTTTGTATCTGTGTATCTCCTCTTCACTACAGACAACCAAGGGAGTGCCACAAGGCTGCCTGTGTTGTCCCTCAGACACTTTTTTCTTCGTGGAAATAAATTCGCAGTCCCTTTCTGACGTGACAAAATAGGTATTCCTTTATTCCCAGACTGTAAGTTTTATTCTCTGACAATTGTGCAGACCAGGCTTCTCTTCCTGGTTCTGCCGTAGGTTCGGGTTTAGATTCTCCCCAAGGTAATTCAGAGTCCCACATTGTAGTCTTTCCAGCTTCAAAAACTGGAATAATAATGCCCTTGAGTGTCCTCTCTGTGTTTTTGCTTGGAGAGTTCAGTAGTCGGAGCACTGTGTCAAGGGTTTTCTGACTTGTGGCGATCTGTGCGTTCCCCTCCATCCCAAATGTTTTGGGACAGGCTTTTTTAATGATAGATAGATTTAATTCCTGATTTAATTCCAAACTGAATTAAGGCATACCAGAGGAAAGCCACTGTAATTCTCAATGGGAAAGTTTTTTTACATGTTTCGTTATCCATCTTGAATTATCTCAATTGCCAAACACAGTTTTTTAAATATCCCTGCATTTATCCATCTGAGGTCCGCAGAGGGTGGTTTTAACATCAGCTGTGACGTGAAGCTGTTTTCCCTTCTGCTAACCAGCTCTGCACTGTCACCACTATATAAATAAACAGCAGTTATTGCTGAAGGTGTAAACACTTAAAACATTCACGTTGGCTTGTCGATATTTTCTGCTGTTATCATGATTAAACTTGCAATCCTGAGGATTGTTATCAAATAACAGCAGGGGAGAGAATTAGTTTTGGCAATGAGATTTCCAGACTTTGTAGGGCCTGAGAGGAGACAGCAAATTAGATGGCAGTTTAGGTAGAAGGTAGAGTGAATTTAAACTTTGAGTTCAGTTAATACTGAAAGTTGCTTTGGGGCTGAAAGTTATAATTAGGCTAGTCAGGAAAAGTACAAACGTTAATTTTCTGCTTGTGTCTGTGTATTTTAAAGCTTTAAAAGTCCCTCTGTGAGTCTTTTGACATCGCCGGTTACTTTCTAGGATGATCACAGGCAGCAGCTGGTTCTTCTCTGAGCTAAACTCAGCTTTGTCCTGAGTAAGTGCTCAGAAACAACTGCCCTTGCTAAACCGCAGCTCTCCAGCTGTCAGATTTCAAGCGCTGCACGTTGGTTGTCACATTCACATGGGCAGGTAAAGACAGTGTCAGACCTGTCCGTGTCAGAAGAAGCTGCAGTGATGTTTCTCTGCTGCCTCATTGCTCCTCCTGGAATCCCTGAAGTTCAGATCTTGAGATGATAAATACATGTTTCTGCCTTCGCTTCCCCTTCCTCTCTCTGTCATGTTTCCCCTCGCATTCCTGGCTCTAGATTTCTGAGCTTTGTAAACACATTTATTCCTCCTTTTTCTTTAGTGAGAAACTGTGCCGTGTGCCCTAATCTCTTTTGTATTGATGCATTGGTTTTCATTCTGCTTAATTCTCCCCTCCCAGTAGTGTACTTTGTGGCAATTGGCTTCAGTTATTTTACTGGGATTCCTTGTATTTAGTTTTACTGCATTTAATAATAGAAGAAGAATGTGAGAGCAGTGATTCCCAGCCCTGCTTTGGTGGGATTACCAAGAAACGACCACCTTCTGGTTCATTCAGAAGTTCCCTGAACTATCTAGTACAAAATGTAGAAAAGCTCTCATTTTAATATTCCTGGCATTGCCGACTTCAAAAAGTGTTAAAAAGAGAAAATATAAATTAATGTTCAGTAGATATTTTTTGCATTGTTTAATCCGTTGCACTGTAATTAATTTGATATGCTGGAGCTGTGATTTTAAGAAGGACTTTCAGAAATGGACTGAAAGCAGCGGTGTGTGAGAGTGAGCTCTTCTGTTAACTTCAGTGATATGCGCTCTCCTAAAATCCCTGTAGGTTGGAATGACATGGATGTGGACTGCTCAGTTGTGAAAAACACAGTGAATACAACAGGAATGGCGGTGTGATTTAATCCATCTATTGGTGTGTTTGATAGCGATAACATGGGAAGAGCAGAGAGGACAGAGTGTAGAAAAAGTAACTGAAGAAACCCAGAAGGGTAGAAGAATGAAGGACAGGACTAAAACCAACGCTTTCTTTCCAGTGAATGTGACAAAAGGATTCTGAACAAGGAATTTGTTTGCAATCACCTCTGTATAAATCTTGCGCTATTTCTGGGAAACGTTTTGTAGCCTTGAAATTCCACTGTAGGCTGATTTCAGTAACAGAGTCAGTTTAAGAGGTGTTTGTGTTCTCCCACTTCTGCTACAGGTTCCTCGATGTGCCACCCTCAGTTGTGGAGCTGTAAACCCACAGGCACCAAAGTGAAAGGTTTTGGACAGCTCAGAACAACAAAGTGCTCTCACGTGGTCACCCCATAGCCAGAGCTGCAGGGTGCGACAGGAGCCTGGTGTGAGCAGTGAGGTTTGGGTTTGCTTGGTTTGCTTGTACCCCTGTGATCCAGGTTGCGCAAGTAAAGATGAAGTTGATTCTCTCGGAGGTTGTCAGTCTTAATGATCTTCCTTCTGTCAAGCTGATCATTTGCAAAGTCAGTCTCTGCATACCTGAATTTCCACCCAAACCACTGAGACAGGCTAAATTTGGTGTATGTTCTAAGATTTGAATGCGGTTTAGTGGTTTGGCAGGAAATGTGAATTTTTGTTCAACTGACCAAAAAACCCTGCTTAATTTAGGCACACTGGAAGTGTGCAAAATGATTGGGATTTGGGGGGAAAGTGTGGGAGATCTTGCGTGCCGTCTTGTGAGTAGTCAGTGAGTCATGGTATCTGCTCTGGGAACAGAGCATTCCAGCTCAGCGGGTTGGGGAGCATCTCTCTGTGTATGGAACAAAGCAAGCTGGAAAATACAGAAAAAAGAGCCCCAGCCTTCTGTGCATGGAAGTAGAGGCTGTATCTAAACTTCAGTGACCCAGAAAGGAAAAACAAGGAAATGAAAAGAGCTCGTTAAAATACTTTTTTATATCTAAAGAGTATAGAAGGGTTACTTTAAATATCAGCAATTAAATCTGTCTTAAGTGTAAACGCAATTATGTAGGACAGTAAACATCCACAGCATTTTCAGGCACTTTGGCATCAAGAATTTCTTGTTGATTTGTGAGACTGTGTGTCAGAAGTTGGATGGCAGGATGCTCGGCATCCCATGGCGATGTCGCTGTGTCTGGTACGTTAATGTATCACACTCTGCACAAGTTCAGTGAAGTTATGAGTGATGCAAGAGACCTGAGACTTCCTGCTAATTTAAGAATTAAATATCCTAGACCTCTTTATTTGGAAAAGTCACCTCAGTGATTAGGAACTAACCTGTCTTGCACGCTTTCTCTTCTGGCTCCCGTGCTCGTCAGTTGTGAAGTTCAGAAGGTTGTTTGAAAGGTCAGTTTAAAACACACTTATGTGCATTTAAAAAATCCCCCAAACCAAACCACAGCTTATTAAACTCTTAAGGTGATTTGGTAAGGATTATCTTGAGGATTGTCTTTTTATATTTAATTGCAGCAAATTATATTCCTTGAGGGGTTTATATTTTAAGAAGATAAGCTCGATTTAACCTTTTTTCCCTCTGTTCTAGTTTATTCCAGAGTAATACTCGGTTTTCTTCTGTCAGTTTTTTAGACAGTCAACAAGATAAAAGAAGGACTTGGTAGCTTGACAGCGTTCTTCTGGCTGGTGATGGTAAGGAGAGCCTTGTTGGCTTTTGCAGGAGGCCTGGCCAGTTAATCTTTGTTTTAGAGGTGAGAAGTTGGAAGAGGAGAGTTACTGACCCTAAGACCTGACCTGGGTTTTCAGAGTTAAAGAAATGGACGCATAAGGGTGCGATAAGAAGTTGCACATTCCCCAAACAAACAGCGTAACCCCAAGCTTGAGCGGAGTTGATGGGCAGGGCTTTTTCTCTGTTCGCAGCATCCCTGTGAGATCTGACGTGGGCGCTGTCCTGCTCTGTCCTCACTTGCTGTGGAGTGAGGCGGGAACAGGAAGCGACGGCCTTATGCTTCATCTAACGTGGTGGTGTTGGGAGTGCTGAATTGGAAGGATTTCCTGGCCTTTCTTGTTTTTTGGGAAGAAGAAAACAAAACTTCAAGACAAAAAAAACCCCTTGCTCTGCCTGCTTCTTTCCTTGCCACTCCCCAGCACTTCTTGCTTGTGCATTGCCAGCCCGGGATGGAATGTTTCCAGCCTCCTTTTTGAAGATATTTATAAATAAGTTGAGCTCCATATGTTTGTTTTTCTCCCAAATGACTTCTTTACTGTAAGTCACTGTATTTCTGTATTAATTTATCTATGCATGGCAACTTGCATCTGGGGAGGGAAGTCACAAATGGGTTTGGCCTGTGCCGTGTAAGCATGGAGAAAGGAAATAGAAAAATAGTCTGACAATAACCGTAGCAATGACAGCTGCAGAGAGAAGCTTGTAAAAAGAAATAGAAGTCAGTTTAAACTTGTCTTGAAACAATAGGAATAAATGTGCTGCATAACTGTTATGAACTAAAATAGCGTGGGGCATAGCGGGTACACATTTCCCTCCTCTTGCCTCAGCGTGCCCAGCAGAATCAAGCTTTACTTTTATAAGTATCAGTAGATCAAGAAGGGCAAAGGCACTTTAAGTCCTAAGTATTTTTAGCAAGAAGGAAAAGCACTTCAGCCGTGTTCCTTCACAGACGGTACGGTTATAAATAGCATTAATTTGCTATGCCTTAAAAAAAAAGAATAAAGGTTTCAGGTTCAGTGTCTTCAGTATGTAGATTTTGTTTCTCAACACAAGGGTTTTTCCTGCTTGTTTGCAGCATGTGTTTTGGTGAGAGGGGATGTGTGGTTGGATGTGTGCTGCTGCCACTGGTATCTGTGGTGGAAAAACGTCGTCCCCAGCAGGGCTGGGGGAGCAAACGCCCTGCCGTGTCCTGTGTAAGAAGATTAGGTTAATACTGCAGCACGGACTTAGCAAAAATTAGAAAGGATAATGCTGCATTAATTCACACAGGACTAGTTTCTGTAGCACAGTGACAAAACAAGACTAGTGATAGTCTGAAAATATAACCCTGAAGAAAAGAACTTTCTCCTCCTCCTTTTTCCCTCATTGACCCTCCTGCCCTCATTTCCTGCTTGGGCACCCAAAGTCAGAAACTTGGACTGGGTTCTGAATGGGGTGGTGTGGTTGTTTTTTTTCTTTCTCCTATGCCTTCATTTAAAAAACAAAAAGAGAAAATAGAAAAATCGCTGTTTCTGTAGCAGTGACTCAGTCCTGTGGTGCCCATCTGCCTTGTGCCAGGCATGGATGGGGCTGGCGGGGGGACGCGGAGCGCGCACATACCCAAACCTTGATGCAAGCTTTGAAATGGCACCGAGCGCGCTCATAGCATCACTTGTGCTGGGTCGCGCCGTGCCTCCGAGTGCGAAAAGCGCTCATGCAGCCTGCAAAGGGGAGAGGGGCCAAACTGCACATTCGTTTGGATAATTAGGTAAACAGTAAACATGAGAAGTCTGTCTCCTACTCACACTCCATTGTTTTTTCCTGCAAGTCTATATTTAGTTCTGGCAAGTGGATTTATCACAATAATTGGTGCATTGTTTAAACAAGGTCGCTGATGTGTGTGCGTGTTTATCTCTGCGTAACTGGATTGCTTATTTGAAGCAGAAATACCTCCAAAAATACTATGCAGACCTCTTGAAAACTTGCGTACTCAATGCCTGAGGCACATGGTCTTTATTAGAAAATAGAAGCAATTATTCGCGTTGGGTTTTGCAGCTTGAAGGCCCGAGGGATTTGTCCATAAAACTGTGGAGATTTGATTACATCCTGATTTTGTCTTACTGGCATACGAGTGTTTCACATGTGTAAAAACCTTTTTATAAGGCATAGATTATAACGAGTTACAAAGTGAAGCCATACGAGTGCCGTCCAGTCTACTGGCGTTGCAATGCACGCGTTCATTAATTTAGTCTAGCTTCGGTGGTTGCTTATGTATTCGTAAGACTCCAAGTGGCTTTGTGTTTTATGTTTAGAGCAAATACTTCTGGACTTGTTGGCAGGTTGGTCTGAAGCTTCGAGATCCCATTTCAAAGTCAGACTTTGTTGTTCGCAGCCGTTCTGCTCCGCTCAGTGAGGATGGGGCAGGGGTTATGGGGTGGGCAAGGCAAAAAATAGCAAATAGCAGCTCATTTTCCCTTTTACTGATGAGGTGAGTAAACGTGAAGCCCTTGAAATACGCTCACGGAGCAGTTTGAGGGGGAATGCTTTAATCAAAGAACTTTTTGACACAAGTTGCACATGAATAGAGGATGGGACAGTAGTAACTTTACCGAAAGTACTGTCTGTGGTCACCTTGGTCACTGCTGGGTGTTGGCAGGTCGTGTCACAGCGCTGGCAGTACTTTGTGCTGTGGGCAGCCAGTGGCTTCTTTCTCAAAGCTGCTGCTTTGGTGTGATGGCTCCGATAGTCGCACCCGGAAGAGGCTTGGACAAACCCGTCTGTGCTTTTAAATAAAAAAACCCCCACATTTAAGAAATGTCAACTGGCGTGGATTTTGTTCTAAGCAGGGGCATGCGGCTCAGGGCTTGTTTAGTTGGGTTTTCTGTTTGGTTATTTGTTTCATTTTGGTTTTTATTTCCTGGGTCTGTTAAAGCTTTTGGTTAAAATTTCCATTTTTTGCAATGGAAATAATTGAGCACGTTTTGGTTTTAAGAGCTTGGTGAACAGCAGCAGTCGGCTGGAAGTGCTGCTCGCACAGACTTACACACTGGGCTTCGCACACTAAATTTGGAAAGGATTGACCAGTTTTTGTCATCTGGTAAGCCAGCGTTCACACCTAATGAAACAAAACCAAGTCATTTTGGAACTTGAAAGAGAAGTCGTCTCTGGTACAGTAATGACGAGTGAAAAGGCACAAAAGGAATGAGGTGCTCGTGTGGTGGCCTGGGCTCCGTCCCCGCTGTCCAGCTGACACACACAGCAGTGCTCCGGGCAGCGTTAGCGGCTGGGGACTCTGCCTCAGATGCGGTGACTTGTGCTTTGTGCAGATCTTTTTTCACGCTGCCCAGTTCTTTTTTTGTTGTTTTTTTCTTTGTTTGTCCTGTAGTGAGATGGGGTGTGTGTGTGTGGGTGGGTGGGTGTGTGTCTCAAATTTGTTTCCTAAATGGTCTCTGAAAGAGAAATTCTCTTCCTTCCCTCTCACCTTCCACTCTCTTCAAAGGCTGAAGTTATTACATACTTTCTGGGAGAGCCTCTTTTGTACACGTTACCATCAGACACGTTTTAGTATTAACTCTTAGGAGGTTTCATTTAAATTCTCAGTTCAGGCTCGGTGTTAGGATGTACAGCTTCATCTCTCAGATCACACAGCGTTATCGCAAGCCATGTCCTACACTGGAGGCCTTTTAATCTTTCTTTAAATTCCAGACGTGGAGATAGATGTAGTCAAAGAGGGTGTGCTCCTTTCTTTCCCCAGTCCTGTGCTCTTTTGGTGCCTGCAGGTCACCTTGCTTCATCCTTTGGCTCTGCTCACAGTGCCAGTTGTGAAATCTCCCCGGCCTGGTGCCGTGCGCGCAGCCGGCTCCGGCTGGCAGCAGAGACGTCTTCATCGCAGTGCTTCATCACTGTCCCTGACTTCTGGCTCTTGCACTGATTCAAGACTGTTCCCGACAGACATCCTGTGGAGGAAGAACTCTTCTGGTTAGAAGGTCATTTAAATGTAATAGCTGCTCTTTGGTACCACCCTTCATCTTTTGCCTTCTCTTTTCACTGTTTCTCTTACTACTTCTCCATGTGGTGTGTAGTAGTGCCGCAGCAACTGGAATTTTACCCAGACCCTCTTTCCAAACTGGTGCTAAATGTCTGGATTCCAAACTTTTGGCGTTCTGAGATACCAGCTTGCTTCGTCTTTCCTCCCTGCAATCCTTTTCTCTATTTTGCTGAAGTTTAATATTGAACTCCTACACGTCACTGGTTTATTGTCAGTCGTTGCACTTTAATTTACTACTATTAATACAACACACTGGAGGGGCTCTGAAGTGGGTATGAGGCAAGATCTTGTACAGCTCAAGGAACTTCCCTGCCTGAATTCAGAGACTTCAATAATTCTGGATTGGTGAAGCCTTCCTCCTGGCTGGTTGCATGCCCATCTCCATGGCTAACGCTTGGATATGCTGCTGGAGATCAAAGCTGTCTTGAACCCCTGTGCAGACTGGATGGAAAACTAACCAGCTCCTTATTCATACTGTAAATGTACACTGATGCACAGTGACTTTGGAGAGTATTGTCAATTAGTTGGTTGTTATCTTTTGCTGCTAGTTGGCCCTACAGCGGGACTTCAGTGTTCGAGAAGTTACATTTTAAAATATATTTACAGCGCTAGTACTGCATGAAGGAGCTGCCGAATTAAAGAGAGTTCCTTCACACTGCTGTAGGGAAGAGCAGGACCATACAATGCCAACAGTGTCAGAGCAATTAATTTAAAAAAGGTGCAGAATGAAATGACAAACCCAATTCCTAATATCCTTTGTGGGGACTAGAGCTGGTAGGTCTTAGTTTTGCAACAGTTTGCACTGAGGATGTGCTTCTTCACAGTTATATAAAAATAAAGGTTGGAAAGTTTGTGTATATGCACCTGCTATTCGGGTGTAGTTACCAAGGCCATTTTTGAGATGTTTCTCCATTAACATGCCTGTATGCTAGGACTATTTTTTCTCTCCTAGCAAAGTTCAAGCTGCAGTTGGTGTGGTGCATGCAGGGGTCACATCTAGCTATACAACTGCGTCCTGCTGGTAAACCCCTGCTTTCAGGTTGCAGGGATTATGCCTTCTTTTTTTTTTTCCCCATCCCTCCCCTCTCTCCACAAAAATCTGAAGCACTTCAATTGGGAAAGGAGTGGGGCAATGGAAAGATTGTTTTGCCTGCTGAAAAACAACATCATTGAAAACATTTCAGGGGGCACCAAGCCCAACCTGTAATCCTGAAGAAATGGATGTCAGAGTAGGGAGAAGCACTCTCTTATTTTTTCTATATAAATATATACAGTTGAAGGACAATCTTGCAGAAGCTGTCAGTGAAGTGGGTCAGTGCACTTCTCTTTCCTCAGAGGCTTTCCTCTCCGCTTGAGCCCCCTGCGTGTGTCGGTGTCTCCCCAGCTCAGCCTGGGGGCGAGCCCACGGAGGAGCCAGAGCTCCAGGAGCAGCTGTGGTGTGGGTCAGGGCTGGGGCTTCCCTGCCCTACAGAAACCTGTAAATCTCCACAAATTTCCCAGGCAAGTGCTGCCACTCACTACAAATGGGTCTTTTTACTGTTACTTTCCATGCTACGTAGTGGTTGCCAGAGCGTTTGCCTTCAGCTTATACATGTGTGTGTTTGTACCAGTGCACGTTGCTAAAATCCTTGGCTGGCTCGGGGTGGCGTTGCTCGCAGCTGCGTGTGGGCTCGCTGAGCCGCTGCATGTGCTTGGCCGGCTTCTAAACGTATATGTTTATGGCCCTTGAAACCTGGCATGAGCTATGCTCTGTCGTCAACAACAACAACAGGAGATTGCCAGTGAAATTAAAGTCTGGCATCACCGTTCTGCAGGTCTGGTTGCGATGTATTGAAATGGGATTTTCTTGCTAACTTTTCCTGGCATCCATCCAAACGCTGGCATCTCATAAATTTCCATTATCTCCCTCTGCTCGGCTCTATTGACAGGGCTGGAGCAGCTTCGCATGCAGGTCACGGGAACAGCATGGAAAAAATGAAGCCAGGAGGCTTTCAAGTGGGGAGTTTGTATCAGCAGAGGAAGTGTAGAAGAAGAATTCAAGGGCAGAAATATCCAGCAGTTGTTCAGTACTTGCCTTCAGATCCCAAACCCCTGCAAGTGCAGCCCCGAGTCAGCCTGCATCACCACAGCTTTGGCTATAGGGAAAGGTAAAGGGCTTGGAAACTCAGGGCACTGACTGTACAACGCAGCGTGTCTTGGCATGGAAACTTCAGA
Organism: Mesitornis unicolor; assembly: GCF_000695765.1. Lineage (NCBI taxonomy): Eukaryota > Metazoa > Chordata > Aves > Mesitornithiformes > Mesitornithidae > Mesitornis > Mesitornis unicolor. The sequence continues at coordinate 23,323 of NW_010172654.1, read as the reverse complement.
TCATGAAAATTGGGTGCTCTGTGGCATTTAAATGTGCTGGTATCACCATGTAGCTTGTTCATAGATACACACAGAATCACAGAATCGCTCGGTTGGAAAGGACCTCTGAGATCATCACGTCCAACCGCTCCTGTCTACCCCCTAAACCATATCCCTAAGTACCTCGTCTACCTGCTCTTTAAACACATCCAGGGATGGGGACTCCACCACCTCCCTGGGCAGCCTGTGCCAGCTTCTGACGACCCTCTCAGTAAAGAACTTCCTCCTTATCTCTAACCTGAACCTCCCTTGGCACAGCTTGGTGCTGTTTCCCCTTGTTCTATCCCCCATCACCTGGGAGAAGAGCCCAGCACCCACCTCTCCACAACCTCCCTTGAGGCAGTTGTAGGTGGTGATGAGGGCTCCCCTCAGCCTTCTCTTCTCCAGGCTGAACAACCCCAGTTCCCTCAGCCGCTCCTCATCAGGCTTGTTCTCCTTTTTGTTCTTGTTCTTGTTCGAAAGGTTCGAACACCTTCCGTTCTCAGTATAGTTCATCAGGCTTGTTCTCCTTTTTGTTCTTGTTCGAAAGGTTCGAACACCTTTTGTTCTCAGCACAGTGACAGTGCAAACAGCACACCTTGTTGATTTATCTGGGACAGGTGAGCTGTCAGTGTGGTCACTGATACGCGTTGCCAGCTCAAATTTTGTCACATAAACACGTGGGGGCTTCGCTCTCAGGAGCTCAAATCTGGGCTTGGCCAGTTATCCGTGGTCCAGCTATGCCGATTCCAAACTCCAGCCAGCCTTGCTCTTCCACTCACTCTAATCCCAAATATATCAGTTTTTATTTCATTTGTCTTCTGCGTAACTTCATGCACTAAATACGAAGCACTCAAGGGAAGTCAGGTGTGCTGGTCTGCACTGAGGCGAGGAGAAGTGATACCCACCTGCAGGAAGTGTTGCAGGGGGAAACAGATGCATCTTGGTGATAGGAGATGGGAAGGGGATGTTAGGTCATTAATTACTTAGTCTTGCATAAACAAAACTTAATATTTTGAAAAGTCTCTAATTTAAAGGGAAGGAAAAACCTTTCATCTCCTCTGGTATTTAGCCACGTGTCAACGTGGGTCAATTGGAAGACTTTGGTGGTGGTTTCTGCTTTATATATTGATTGTTCCTCCGTGAACCATTCCAGTGCTGTGAGCAGTGGACTAGCTCTGAAGGGGAAAAGAGCTAAGGGGAGCTAGACTGCAAAACTGAGGCTCTCTGCCTCCTGCATCCCTTCCGGTTTGTCTGGGGAGGATGCAGGTTGCAATTTGCTTTACTTTTCTACAAGTTAAAGAATTCATTTGATGGCTGGTGGTTGGGAGCTTAGTCTGGGATCTTCTCAGAAGTGGTGTTTTCTTACCCTGCTGTCTTTGTGATTTAGAGACGACTTGGTTCTAAACCAGAGTGTGGTGGAGAAATGCTCAGAGTTTGTCATAGGTTTTGGTGGTTGTATGGGGCGAGGACTTTTTCCCTCTTCCCCTCGCCGGCTTTTCTCTTCTTTCTCCCCCTTCCCCACCATATCTGGGCAAATGTTTTCAAAATGAGGAGCTTGTTAGTTTGTGCTTGGTCCAAAACTAATTTAAAATGGACTATCTCAGTCATGGGAGGTTTCAGTTAATCTTTTTCTCAGTATAAGCTATGCTAAAGATGAACTAAAGGTTTACACCTTGCAGTGCCTGTGCTTAAGCACTCGACAGCTTTCACAGAGCAAGCGAGAATTAAACATTAATTTTTATCACCAGAGACAGGTTCTCCCTCCAGCTGCTTGGCAATGATGCGTTTGGCTTTTTGTCGTCTTGCTTTATTTCTTTTTTAATTGGCTGGTGGTATTTATTAAACAACAGCTACTCTGAGGAATTGCCGAAGCTTCGCGCAGCAGAGCTGGGGAGCTCTTCTGGAAAGCCAAATGGTGGAGAGCGAACGGCGCACGCAGGAGGCTGCTGCCAAGGAATTCTCTCTTCATATGCTCAGTCAAAGTGTAATGCTGCTTGTGTACATCTTCTGCGAAGTGTTGTTGTAAAGTTAGGAAAGATTGTTTTCTCAGTGTAATCCTAAAGCTGAAATGCAGTTATATTCCAACACAGCAGATCTGCATTTTGTGCATAAATTACTTAAATATCTAGGACTAGTGAAATATGTGCTGCTAAACATGTCAAATCGGATGATTAAATGACTGGATTGTTAGGAGGAAAATAGTCATTTTCTGAAAAAGCTAATTTAATGATTTGGCTCAATGGAGTGCAAACATTACCAAGAAAAACTTCTTCTGAGGAAGATTTGCTGGCTGAGGATCACGTTTTTATGCAGCAGGTATTAAAAGCAGGAGGTATAAGTGAAATATTCCAGATTTGCTCAAGTTTAATTGACAAGCTCCTTTCTTCCTCTGAAATTATTTTACCTGCTGACAGCTGAGTGGGTGGCTCTGTGCGCTTAAAAATGTCCCATCACCGATATGTCAGCAGTCGGTGCTGGGAGCTCATTGCTTTGTGACAGTGAGACCGGGCAGTGCTTCCCAAGATAAACTGCTGCTCTGAGAGGCCTCGAGCTTTTACGTGAGGAACTGGACTGTGGATCAAGGAGAAGGCTCTGCCACATGAGGTGCTTCCTTGGGTGTTATGTGTACGCAAGAGCTGCTGGAGCCAACTGAGACCAACTGCAACTGGGCCGTGTTGGATTAGTACAGGCAAAGGCTTTCTTTGAGCATCGTCTGTGCTACTGGTGATGTGTGTAAGGAAGAGAAATCCAGTTTGACTCAAAGCCTAGGTTACAATTTAAAAAGAGCTGTCTTATTTGAAGACTAAGCAAACTTGTGCCTCAGTGATTTTTTGTTGATAAACACGTAACCCTCGTATCCTTTTTAGAAGCACTTTGAGGAAGACTGTTTTTACCCTCCGTAGGGTATGCTGTGAAATCTCAGCTAAGTGGAGGCAGCTGGAGAACTCTTTCCTTTGATCACGAAATGCGTTGGTCTGAGCAGTGGTAACATGAAATCAGAAGTGAAATCAGAAGTCAGAAGTAACGACCCTTCTGAACGTTATTCGGGCTTAAACTGAACTCTGACTTTGATGTTCCTGGGCTCCGTGCTGAGTGCTTATTGAAGCCTGCCTTCTTCTGTGTTGTCAGTTCTGTACACAACTGTGGTCCAGCCCCTGGCCACACCAATACAAATGTTTTAAAGTAGAAGTTAACCCATCACTGGTTTCGCGCATTGCTTCATGCTGTAACTCGATGCATGGTTAATCTTTCTGTGTGTTCCCTTGCTGAAATGGGTGGTCTGTGGAAATCAGTGCCTGGTGTAACCCCAGCTGTCTTGGGAAGGAGATGAAATGATCTTTCTGTAGAGTCAGGTGTCCACAGGATGGTGGTGAAAAGGAGAACTGGGCTGGGAGCAGTCCAGGTGCAAAGACCAGCGTCTCACCTAAAGATTCATTCTGTCCAAAGTGCTCTTGTGCTAAATCCCTGCTTCAGAATAAGGTTGATGCAGCTGGTGTCATTATCTGAGTTGAGCCATTCCTGTTGGTCTGCAGAGTCCTCTGATACGGCAGATAAGTGCTTACAAAACGCTGTTTCAAACCATGGCTTGTGCGAACACTCAGCTTGGTGGTTACGTTTAAACAGGAGCCAGAAAGTATCCTAGAAATCTACAGCAAGCACATCCCAGGGGGACTTCAGCTACTGCTCTGTGTCTGTTTTCTGTCCTCTCCTGCCCTTCTGTGCTCCCAAACCAAAAGTAGATGTAGATGTGCTAGCGGAAACTTGCACAAGCAAGGCTTACAGAGCAGACCAGAAACCCACCTCACGTTCTCAGTTTTCTCTGCTGATTATGGGTTGTGCCATTAGAGCGAACCACATCGTCTGTCGCATTTATTTGTACTTATTGCTGAAGTTTCACGAAACCTACTTTACTGGACTGGCTAATTCAAAGCATTTGTTCAGAGCACTGCTTCCACATTAGCAGTAAAAGGCTTGACAAGGAAAACAAGGACACGTTGCTGAAAGGGGTGGGTGATCCAGTGGGAGCAGTCCCAGTTAAACTTGGGGTCCTAAATGCTGTGTTCGCCTCAGCCTTCAGAAACAAGGTCTCTCAGGCCTCTGTGCTGGTGAAAGGGATTAAGAAGGAAGAAAAACCTCTCGGCAGTAGATGAGGATCAAGTCAGGAATTACCTTTAAGAACTCAACCCATGCAAGTCCATGGGCTGCATCAGAGTGGGTGATCAGCAAGCCCTGCCATCAAGAAGCAGAGCACAAGAGCCAGCTGACCTTTTCCTGGTGAATCCTGTAGTTTTCATGATGAGAGTACTTGTACCTCTGCATGCGTTCACTGCTCCTTGTGCCTCCTTGAGGAGATGGTTGCTCTGGATGGAAATGATAGCAGAGTTCTTGTTGAGGCATGTTTTGTCATTTAAGGCTCGTGCTCTGACTTCCTACAAAGCACGAGAGTCAGCGTCGTTATTTTTGATGCAGAATTTGCATTGCAATGCCCGAGCTGCTCTTGCTCCTGAGGTTGGTGGTTGTAACTTCTCAAATATGGCAACCTTAGTCACTTGTGATGCGTCTCATTGAAGGCCGTCACTTGCTACTGAATAAGGAAATCCTTTCTCAACAGAGTGGACGTTTCTGGGGAACTTCACCCCCGTTCTGGGGAGCAGTGGTACACTTTTCCATATATATGCATAAGTAAGGAAGTTTTTGCATCTGCAACTGTCAGGAATGTACTTTGGCTGACGAATGCAGCCTAGCTTAGAGGCGAGATCCCATGGTGGGTCAGTTCGGCTTTATTGGTCTGCCAGACCAGATTAGCATTCTGTTTAACCAGAGAAGTAGTTTTCACTGTCACTTGATTGCCAAAGGTCTGTCAACGTTTCCATTAGAAACCCCCTATTTTCAGGGATTTGAGTAGACCTGAGATTTAAGTGTTCTGGTCTAAAGCTTGGCAAGCGTGATCTGAGTTCGCCAGCAGATATTTTCTTTATGAGATTTTAAAATAGTCAGCTGTTTCTTAAATTGTAGAGAAGGGAAGGGGTTTTTTCCTCTTGGTTAAACAGATAAGGCTATTTTTTCCATTCTGCTTATTCCAACCAGATTTATGAAAATAAGACCCGGTTCTGTTGTGTAAAAATAATGGGGGGGGCACACCAAATAAAAAGGAATATCTGTGTGCTGTCCTGCTCTGTTGGCCAGAGGATCGTGCCTCAAAACCTTCACTTTGCTTTCATCTCTGTTTGGTGAAGTCCCACCCACCCTCTCTGTCCCTTTTCTCCTCCCCTTTACTTCTTTCCCTTCAGTGTATTTACACTCTCACTACATTCAATTGCAGCATTTCTCCTCCTTACTCCATGCTCTTCCAGCGCTCTGTTCTGATGAATCTGCCTATTTTACCTCTCTGTAAAAGGCAACTCTGAGGTATTTGTAAGTGATACGACGTACCTGTGGTAAATATAAACTCTGTGGGTCGTCTTTATGTTGGATATTGCTCTGTTTGTTGTACTGTACTACCTAACTGAAGAACTTAACGTTCCTGACTCTCAGTTGAGTATTGCAATTTTTTTAACGCTTTTCTGAGTCTCCTCTGTGACTCCAGAGTGAAGTACTTTTGCGTTCGTGTTTTTAACCAAATCTTTAATGTAGACTGAAAAAAGTGAAGTGTGATTGGCGCAGAGCACCACTGTGGGTTTTCATGGCTGGGCTCTTTTAGTCATTTCCTGAAAGCTTGGTGCAGCAATGTGACAGCGCAGGAAGCAGCAGCGAGCTCAGCGAGGCTTCGTGTGCCGTTAGAAGTCAGCTTGCTGGAGGTGAGGGCATGTCCTCCTCGCCGAGCTGTACAGGTACTTGGTTCTGGGACTGGTGCTCAAGATCTTCAGGAAGAACCTCTGCTGTCTCACATTTCACACCGATGAACAAATTCACTGGGGCTTTCAAATGGTGGGTGAGGAACTACAGCTGTATGACTCCTGAACAACAAGGAATGCAAGTTAAGAGCTGAAATTCAAGGAGTGGAAAATGAGTGCTTTCAAAAAGCACTGTAGTCTCTCTCCCAGGACCTTCAGAAGATCGTTGTCAGAACAAGTTGCTGGCACTGCTGCCTTGAAGGACTACCATTGGTTCCACCAAATTAAGAGCAAGAAGACGAGTAAACCAGCGAGTGCTGACCCAGAGAAGCCCTTCTGTGCGTACAGGTGGCAGACACATCCTCGGCTTCCCTGGAGGGCAAGCAAAAGAGAGGGCTTGTGCAGCCTGAAAGGGGAATGCAGTGATCCAGGTCTTACCAAAAGTTCTGCAAGCGTGGATGCTACCAGTGCTGATGATCTGCACGCAGACCCGACGGAGACGCCTTTCCAGGCAAGGACCAGACCATTTCGGGTTCCCTTCAACCGGTCTCTCTCTGAACCCGTGCCACACGTTGGAAACAGGAGTGCAAAGCCGTTTCTGCAAGCCACGCATTCGGTGGACGCTGAGCAGCAGGGCTATTTCATGCGTGGCATTTTCTCCTCTCTCTCGAGTGGCTTTTCAAAGATAATGGGTCGAAAAGGAGAGTCTGGCAGCGAGTCGGTGAATGAAGGGAAGACAGATGATAACCACATTGATTTGAGTACAGGTAATGAACTCCTTTTGGTTTTGTGCTACTTCCGTTTGTGTTACAGGTGAGTGTAGTGAGACGTTCTTTGGGACGCACAGTGGTTGTTTAAACTGGTTTTTAACTTAGTCTTATTAGCACAACGTGGGCAACTTTCTGATGTTCTGTCTTAATTTTTAAAAAGCAACCGAGAAGGGGCCTTTCCTACTGAGGAAGTGATGTGAGATGTTTCGGTGTATGCTTAAAAACTCGGGGGTCTCTTTAAAACACCTATCTTCTGGTGGAAGCAGTGGGATTTCGCTCTCAAATGCACCCTGTGCCTGTGGCGTAGGGAGCCCTGCAAGCACGGCAGCCTGTGCGGCGTTGTAGTGCACTGATTGAGATATCAGCCTGCTACCGTGAATGGAGTCCTTAGGGGAGAGAGAGCTGCAGCTGTCTTTTAAACAGTGTTTGAGATGGTGGAACGGGTCTGGTTCCTCACAGCAGATTCACCGTTTTGTCACTAACCAGCGTTAGTGCTGGCTGCTCGCGGGTGGACGCCGAGGGCAGCAGTGTTGCGAAGGTTCAGCCGGCTGGGATTGAGGTCAGCAAGATGCCAGTCTGAGCATTTAAATCTTCCCTGCTGAGAACAAGGCTCATAAACCGAGAGGTAAAAAAAACCACGGGAAAAGGGGAGAAATTTTCCTTTTGTTCTCCGTCTTTCCTGTAACTCTCTGGTGGGCTACCCGGCTTGAACCGAGTAACTGATCCTTTGGAAAACACAGAAAGTAAAAATGAAAAAATAAAACCAGAAAGGAACCGTCCTTCTCCCCCAAACCTCAAGACTTTCCAGAGTCCTCCAGATTATCGTATTAAAAGCCCAGTAACATCTGGATCCAGTTGAGACTGTTGGACAAGTCATCAGTATTCAAAAAAACCCGCAGTTTAGTAATAGTGGCAGCAGTGAAAGAGGAATACACTCTGTCCACAGGGGCAGTCGGTCTCTCAGTCACCCTGGAACGTCCCTCACGGGCTTCTCTTTGCTCCTGGAAGCAGACACATGGCTTTAAAACAAACAAATGGTCAAAAAGAAGAAATAACTAGGGCTGTATCCTTTGTTCAGCCTGGTTACGTACAGTCGGATTTGTCTTCCTCCTAGACTTCACTCAATTGGAATTTGGCTTGATGGTGCTTGTTAAATTGCATGGAATATGTGGCAAAAACTAAGGGATAGGACTGTTTTTTCCTTCTGTTGAAGATCTCTTGTTTAAGGTGTTCATTATTTTTTTCCTCTAATCATTCATGTTAGAAACAAATATTCCTACTGCAGGCTCCCACTGTTGCTGAGACCTCCTGGGAGACTGAATTGCTATTGCAGCCTGCTTGGATGGCTTTTCTGTTTTGTCACTTCTGCCCACCAGTACACACCAGCAAGCTATACTGGGAAAGTGTCTGAGATGGATAGAAGCGTTTTGGATAAAAACCTCACAGTATATGAAGGGCAGAGCGTGCTGTCGTTCCTGTTTTTCCTCTCTTCTGGTGCCTTTCGATACCGAATGGTCCTCTCACAAGTATCGTCACTCAATGAGGTTACTGGGATGCTTTGCTTTTAGTAGCGTGAACAGTAAACAGAGGAAGGGGATTATTTGTGAGAAGCCACCACTTGGTAAATAGCTCATGTTGGTTATGGGACAATGACGGAGCCTTATGGCACCTTGGGGTCGGATGAATCTCTGTCTGAGCCTGCCAACACTGGTTTTGCAGAGCAAGTCGCAGTTCAGGAGCTGAGAGAAAAACGATGGGACTCTAGATCAGAAGTCAAACTCTCTCGAGGGAGGAAGTCATAGCCAGGAAGGTGTTTGGGGAAGCAGGGTTGATGCAGTCACCCACAAAATCACCTGAAACAGCCAGGTCCTACTTGGGCTGCTGTTGTGGGACCACAGAGCTTTTGGTGGGATCGGCGCCTCCGTGGAGCTGCTTTACAGCCTTTGCCTTCTCAAAGCTTTGGTCTCTGATCTTCAAGTAGACAACAGCTTAGGTTTAAGAGAACTAGCTCACCACGTAAGACATGCTTCTCTGTGGGATCTAGAGCCATAGGACAACTAATGGCTTGCTACTTCTTTTATTTTTCCTTAAAGAAGAGCTAGTCTTGCCAGGGTTAGCTGGGACTCCTGCCCCACACAGCACTGTAGGCTGAGACCTGATAAAACAGTGACAAAACTGTGACAAACTCCAGGGGTTTGGATCTTGGGTCTGGGGAAGGCAACTTGGAGACAAAAGGAGCGACAGAAATACACTGAGTGTGTGGTGTTCTTCACCTGCAGTCTAGATGCTCAGGGGTGATCACATCTTCAGTTCTCCTTCCAGATACCACAGGAGTTTAGTGCAGTGGGGGTCACTGAGTTGTCCACTGACAGTTCTGGTTCTTGGGCAGACAGAAGGTGTCTTCCCACGCCTTCAGTCCTGTCTACTGTTCGAGGAGAAATCGAAGACAATGGATTCTGCTTTCCTCTCCAAGAGAGACAGAATTTGGGAGTCTTTGGGCAACTGAACTCTGTGGTAAAGGTGCTCAGGTGCTTTACCAAAACCAAACCCAAGAGGACCTTCTCTGTGTTGTTAAATACAGGGTGGGAGAGATGTGCTGTGGAGTTCAACCAGCTGAACCTGGAGGCGTGCTTTCTGTCTCTCTTCCACCAGCTCACTTCAGTAGAAGTGTTTCCACTTTGAAATACCTGCAGATTAACAACTTTATAAAAGATTATCTTCCTTCTGACACTTGCTTTGGCCTCTTGTGTTTTGCTTCATCTCTGCACCAGAACTGGAGAGGCTGGGTCATCTCTGTGGATTGTGTAGCAACTGGGGGAGTTTGCTACTGGTCTGGGTGAGCCTAGGGAAGAGCAGTTCACTTCTTCAAGAAATGGTTACTTCCCAAAAGAGATTTGGTTGTTTTTTTGGCAACTTGAAGAGGGATTTAAAATGAAAAGAGGAAAAAAAAAAAAGGTCTAGATAAATGTTTTCCAGTCGATCTCGCGGTCTAGGAGGCATGTCCAGACACCGCTTCCTCGGTTCGTGGCTGTAGCAATCCGTGCTGGGGGGACTCACTCATCCCCTTTGGTGCTGAAGGGATGCTGAACCTCAGGAGGGCTGTCCCCTGCGGCTGTAGGCAGAGCTTTGGCGCGGGGCAGAGGCTCCCTGACACGTGTGCCATGCTTTCCGCAGCGCGCTGCAGCACAGCTTTTAGGAGGAAGAGGAGGCCAGCGGGAGCGGCGGGTCGGTGCCAAGAGCAGGGCTCTTTCCTGGTGTGCTGTGTGGGTCTGCACGGGCGAAGCCTGGGCCAGGTTTGGGTGGGAATGAAGAGCTTTTGGTGCGCCTGTGCTGGCTTCTGACCATGTCTAGAGCCAGGCCTTTTGAACCGGCGTTGAAATTAACCTATGCAAAGCCTGAAGGCAAAAGGATTTACACACAGTATTAAGTTCCTTGATTCCTTCAGTTATAAATATTAACCCTTTATTTCTAGTACATGTGTCAGCTTGAGGAAGGAGAAGTGTCATTCTGATAAACTTCTGATTGTGAACGCACCATGATTTCGGTAGAGTTACGATAAGGAAGGAGCGATGCAGACACAGCCTTGGATCCAAGGGTCGTAGGTGAGCTGCTGCACCTTTCTTACTGTTTCTGCGTATTAGCAGTGACCCTTTAAGCACTGCCGAGATTGGGGTTATGAGAGACTTCTCAGATAACATTTATTTCACCGTTCCTTCTTATCCGCATATTGCGGCAGTGTCAATTTAGTTGTAGATTGATGACAAAATAGCTCTTCAGTGGAATCAATTGCCTGTATCTCCCCTGGGTATCTCTGGTTTGGTTTGGGTGGGAGGAAAGGGCAAACACTGATTTCTTTTACTGAGCACACATTTAGCTTTCACAGTCGTTCTCTTGTTACAAGTTTTGTTCAGACATTTCCTCAGAATTACTTCCTTCTCTTTCTTCACCTGGATAAAGTTATGCTGCTTCAGTCTTTTAATTTTAATGTAATGCTTTAATTCATTCTATAGAGAGGTTTTGTGCCTGGAGTGCGAGAGAATATTTTATGTACTTGCTTTTCTGGAATTGATTTTTGTGGGGTGTTTGTTTTTAAATAATTCAAATAAGTTATTCAAACTCTACGCTTCCTTTAATATCTTTACAGTCTGGATTCATTAAATTCTATTTTGTATGTATTCCCATTTAAACTTCAGAGATTTGTACTTTCACATTTATAACTGACATTAAAGCCAGGGCAGTTGTGCATTCAGTTTCTTTCAGCGATTCCTGAAACACAAAACTGTCTCTTCCTGTCTGGGATGGGAACTCAGTTTTTATTGCTCAGTAGAGCAGCTCTTCTGTTTTGTTGTTTTTAAAACCACTTTCTCACTTTAGAAATCCTTCTGCTGACTCATGTTCCTCCAACACTAAATCTCTTTTGCTTTTCAGTAGTTTATTTTTGGTGCGGTTTTTAGTAGGGAACTTTTACACAATTGGGCCTACTCTGTAGTTCAAGTGTTAATTTAAGTGCTGTGCCCATGTCAGTTTATATGCCTTCTGCTGCAACCCTCATGTCTCATTGCAAGGTGTAATGTTAAACAGGTTAAAACTCATTCATCTTTAATTCTGAGCAGCTCTTCTGTTTTGTTGTTTTTAAAACCACTTTCTCACTTTAGAAATCCTTCTGCTGACTCATGTTCCTCCAACACTAAATCTCTTTTGCTTTTCAGTAGTTTATTTTTGGTGCGGTTTTTAGTAGGGAACTTTTACACAATTGGGCCTACTCTGTAGTTCAAGTGTTAATTTAAGTGCTGTGCCCATGTCAGTTTATATGCCTTCTGCTACAACCCCCTGTCTCATTGCGAGGTGTAATGTTAAACAGGTTGAAACTCATTCATTTTTAATTCTCAGAGCAGATTTGAGACAGCTGCTTATACCTAATCCCTAAGTTGCATTGAAATGACTGTAGTTTTTTGTAACTATTTATAACTGTGACATAGTTATAACTATGAAAATATGTTGCAGTCGAGTATCAGTCTCTTTTTGAAACTGTAGTGTGGCTCTGTGGTAGTAAATAGTGTGTTACATGGATGGGGGAGCACTGCTGGCATTTGACAGCTTTGAGTGTCACCTAAACACCCCACCAGCACCCTGCAGCCCAAAGGATTTCCTCCTGCTGCTCAGCCGTGCCTCGTTCATCCCAAGCATTGTAACATTTAATGTGGGCAATTCTGTTCAGCTGAATGCCAGTCAACACAACACAACACAAAATAGTTAGCCGTAATATCTGAAGCTAATAAAACTACGCTCATCTGTTTTTAATTAGACTTAACGAATGTGTCTTTAAGCTGGTAGCTGCGCTCGTTTCAGCACTGGCTGCTGATTTTCATTTCTTTAATCCCCAGACCATTTTGTCTCAATCCAAAAATTAACATCCAGTGGGATGAATGGGGACATTTATATTTGAAAGAGCTATTTTCTGAATCATGCAATCGTGGCAGGTGAATGGCAGAGCCGTGGGGCTGCTGGGATGTTGTGCTTCGTGCTGCCTGTGCAGGGGAGGCTGACAGCTGGTGCGTGCCAGATTATTATCTGTGATTGCTTGATCGTGAGAAATCACCGCGTGGGAATTGTCTGAGGAGAGGGTGATCGTGGCCTAGAGATGTCTTGTCTCCTCTGTTTTCTTTGCAGGGAGTTTAGGGTTTGAAGAGTTGCAGCTTTCTTAGAGGCAGCTAAAGAGTGGAAGTGTGGAGATTAGGAGGAAGGTTTCTCGGGGAAGTGAAGATTTGGGGGTTTGATGGGAGAAGCCTTTGCTTTGATAACAGGCCAAACAGGGTTGAAAGGAAGTGGCTGGGGAGGAAATATAGACTTTGCTTTCCAGAGGAGGAGCTATGTCTGGAGCAGTTGGATTTGGAGTCTTTGGCAAAGCTTCACATTTCAACCGTTGAGTCTCCAGAAAGAGAAACTTCAGCTGCGAGACCCACGGGGGCAGGATCAGCGGGCAATGCTCCTGGTCTAGGGGTGCTTGCAGTGAATCGGCACCAACACCACAGCCCAGGAGGGCACCTGGCCTTGCCGTCTCCATTGCGGGGTAAGTGAGCCCTGGCTTAGGACATACGAAAGGATCTGTGTTAGACTTTTTTCAGAATTCTGTGTTCTTAAAGATAGGCCTAGAACTTGGCTGTCGGAGCATGCGGAAAGGGGAACTGTACCCAGTGATTCAGCTGTCCTGCGAGACTCAGTCCCTGCTAAGGTTATTTGAAACTGCAAATGGGAACCTTAACTCTTGTAGACATGTGCGTGTAGAGCCTGTGCTGAGGGGGTAAGTTCTGCCATGGTAAAACTTTCTTCAGGCAAAGCTCCCTGGTTTGCATTTCCACAAGCGCTGCCCGTAATGGAACTTGGCGCGAGATGAAAATTGCCTGCGTGCTTACACAGCGAGCGCTTCCTAGGCACGCTGACCCTTTTTTCCTTGAAATAACAAACCCAAAGGAAAGTATTTGGGTTTTAGGTCTTTGGGTTTTTTCCAGATAAAGAATGGTGTCGATTTGTAATGCTAACAGTATGTGATTTAGGACTCAAAGCAATGGCATTTTAGAAGTAAACAAACATGTACAAGATTATCTCAGTGTCCTTATTTATACCATTGCTCTGCTATAGTTACACAATCGCTTGCTTTAACTAATTAACTTGTATTATTGTTTAGCTAAATTCTGTGGTGATACTTTCTCTGTGGTAGTTACTCAAGAGACTCTTTAGACTCTTCTGAAATAAATACCTCATAAATCTGTAAAACATCACTTGTTTGAAGGAAGCTGTTTATGTAAACAACAGGCTAACGCATGAAACTCTTGACATGTTAGCATTGAAACCAACTGTCCCCGCCGTGGTTTTGTTCTTACTGTGAGGAAGGCTGAAGGCAGACATCTGGTCCTCTGTGGGCGAGAGAGCTCTTCACAAGTTGTGGGACCGCTTGTTTAATTGAGGTTAAAAAATATTTTGTACAGAGAAGGTGAAAAGAAAATTACTGAACTAGCTAGTTTCTCAAAGAGGTTTATGTTTCAGGGAGCAGGCAGTCTCTGTCTTTATTCCTTATGGGGAATATGCTGATTACTTTAATGTGTGCATTTGGTATAGGAGCATCCTTCTTAAAAACAAGTTGTCTGAAAACCGATGCGGAAGGGAGCCAGGCTATGGACACTGGCGTGTCAGAACAGGTAGCAAACACACCCCTCCAGTTCAGGTACATGCATTTCTGTCAGCTGTCACCACGCTTCGCTATTGCTGCTGTCCATAGGTTTGAGACCTAGGGGATCAGTTACGTGTTCATTTACTGGTTCCTTGTCTTGGTGTGAGGTTTGAATTCTAGTTCTTGAGATTTGTTTATTTTGCAAAGCCCCCCGAGTCTCCTTGTCTTCCTCCCCCCTCTCGTCACAGACAAATCCTTCTTTCTAAAAAGTGCAGTGCAAGGAAGTACACTGCCAAGTCCAGAGGCTTACAAGCTGTAAGCAGACCTGCTTATTCATTTTATGTGTGGCTTTAGCTGCTTTTGCATTTTTCGTAGGAACTGAAGTGCTTCCCTGTATGCCATACTCTGACTACTCCTGAGTGGAACCTTAAATCTTCCGAGATTATTGCCTACTTCTGTCTTGATGGTATGGTCCGACTTCGAGCTGCTTCTCACTTGTGCCAAGCGAAGTTGCTATAGATGATCTTTTACTTACGTCTATGAGTTTACAATGCATTTTCATAGAAAAAGTAAAAGCCATTTTAATATAGCCACTCTTAAGAGCACTTTAACAGTCGTTTAGTGGCACAGATGCTTTGGCAAGCAGTTTTGATAAACTACTACCAAAAACATCTGCTGAACTTTAGATCCTTGCAGTGTGTCTCCATGTAGCTTATCACAGGTATTAGCTCTGGCTGCACCTGTACTTGAGAGGAGGCTTTGACAGTGACACCGCTCAAGGTAAAGCCATTGAATGAGCTGCGTGTGAGGGGAAGAAGGGAAGTGTGGGTCTGAACAGCTCCCGGCTGCCTACAGTCATCTCTGCTCAAGCGATGCTGATCAAGTACATTGGCTGTGTCCTTTATAAATAGCCTGTCTCGGTAACCAGTTCCTCCCAGTGCTTTATTAAGCCATGAAGACTTGCGTGCTTAATCTGTGAAGACACCAGCGTTTTCAGGCTGGGCTCGCTGAGCGTGTGGTGCTTAGCAAGGGCAGGCTTCTGGCTGCAGTGTGGTTGGTGGTTGGTTTCCTGTCAGCCCTCCTGTAGCTTGAGAAAACGAGTGTGGTTCAAGCCACCAGTATTTTGAAATGACAGTCCTTTCCTTCACTGAGGTTGTACTAAGTGATACCGAGACTTATTTTTATCAAAAAGCAGGTGATATTTCGCAAAGGAACGAGAGAGGAAGGAATAATTGTTCAGAGTCTGCTGCGACAGAGCTGAATTGTTTGTCTGGACACTGGTTTTCATGGTTTGTGACTGTGACTTCCACCCCACTTGCATGTGTCACTGTCATGTGAAGGTTTGACTCTCATTTACCACGTCTCAGTGTTAGAGATGACCTGTGTCAGCAAAAGCCTTTTAATCCAGAAAGACTTGTAGGGGCACCTCGGAAAGTGTTGAATACCCTGGCAGGATGGGAGGTGAGGTCCTTGTGATTTTGCAGGGTTAGGCATTAAGAGGTTTATGTATCTTTTACTGTGTGTGCATAATATCAAGGAAACAGCTGAGCTGTGGCCCTGGTACTTCAGAAAACTCAGTGGGCTAGCAGTGTACATAACAAATAACAAGGAAAGAGCAAACTGACATATGTCAGTAAAAGTTGGCTCAAAAGTTTCTCTATCTCTGTCCTGCAGAGACAAATCCTGTATGTGTCCAAAATCCTGCTGGTGCCCTCCTACGTGCTCGATGGACACCGATGAGCACAGCACGACTCAGGGTTGGGCAGTGGGATGGGTGCTGATATCTGGGCATCTCTGCTGTCAGCCTGGGGGGCTCTGAGGTCTACCTGTGTCCCATACAGCACTGCTGATGACTTTTTTTTCCCCCTCCTCATACGGATACCTGACTGCTGCAGCCGCTATTTTGGCTGTGCTAACAAGGTACTTTTTAGCTGGCTTTTCTGCAGCAGCAGGGAGCTCAATGCAGGTTGCCACAAAAGCTGCCTGAGGAGCTGGTTATAACGACAGATCGTTAGCTCCTGCTTAGTGGTGCTCTAATAGCTGCGAAGGGGTGAAACTTCTTTCCAGGAAATAAATTTTTCCTTCTTCATTGTAGAGTTTTTTCTGAGCTTTTTGTGAATGCTACTTGTCTATAAACAGAAACCGAGGTCCTTAAATATTACTGTAAAAGCCACTCAGTTTGTCTGGGGAGGAAATTATATGTGTAGAGCAGGAGTTCTGAGTTACTTTAACAAAAGACATGAATGGCTCCAACACACTAATTGAGAAATTTGTTTGCAGAGCAACCAAAACAATTTATTGTGTGCGTATGTAGCATCTCGACTTGGGTGGAAGCTGGCTCTACAGCAGCCTGGCTGCATGGTGCAGCATATGGGCCCAGGCTTCCGATGCCTTCCTTCTGTTACTGTGGAAACTGTAATTTCTAACTCCAGGCTTTTATGTTCCCAAAATAGGGATTTCTTTTTTCTCCTGAGGCAAAAGGGGAATAAGTTTGCAAATGAGAAAGAAATACTCCTGTGCAGTATAAACCCAGTTGGTGCACTGACTGTGATTTACATGGTCGTGCTTGATGGGGAATTGCATGTTCAAATGGATGTAGATGTATTTATTTTAATGGTGAAACTCCAGGTAGGTGTGCTCTTTATGGACTCAGCCATACGGACCCAAGGAGACTTATCCTGAGACATGGAAACTATAGAAGGCAAGAGGAAGAAAAACATCCTTGCTGAGTCACACGTTTCTGAATTGTCAAGTACACGGAAGGAAAAAAGTGACAGCGCGGCGCCTCATCAGACTCCCTCCCTGCCTCCAACGGGCCCGGGCTGAATTGAAAACACATATAGCAATCTCTGTTCTGAATAACTTATGCATGGCTATATGATTTCAAAGAGAAGTGCTTTCAGGGTGATGATAGGTTTTGTCTACAGCTGTAATGTCTCATTTGTCCTTGGATACCCAACAGCCTTCGCTTTGTTTATTCAGAGATGAGCGAACACGAAACTGAATGTGCTTTTCAATGATCAGTGAAAAATGGAGATCATTGCAAATATAGACGCACATATATATTTAGCAAGGTTTACTAGGTTGATTGCTCCTGAACCTCGAGCCTGTCTCCTCTTGTGTACAGAAAATTCCCAAAGAGGAAGTCATAGCCCAGGGACAGTGAAGTGTGGTCACTGATGGATAAAATAAAATTCGAGCCCGTTCGCATTTTAGTGGATTTTAATCACAAGAGAATTTGGGAAAGAAAAAATAGATTATTTTTTTTCACCATTGTGTCTGATCGCTTCGGGGCTAGCAAAACTGGTCCCAGGTACCAAGATACCATTGTTGGTTATTGTGCTGTTACTGAAAGAGGCTGTTACAAAGACAAGGGATGTGCACCTTCATCATTAGTCACCAAGAGCAGAACAAATAGTCCTGCTTTGTAGATGTGGCAAGGAAAATGGAGCTTAGAGGTTTTGGCACACTAAGGAGTAAGGAGGAAATGAACAAGATGCCATGCATGGTTTTTATCGCCAGAGATTTACAGAAATAAGTTTGACATCTGTCAGAGGCTGGGGGGTAGGGTACCATCCAGCTTGAGCGATGTGGAAGCAGCACCGCCTGCCTTTAACAAGCTGTTAGTCGTTTCTGCTGTGTGAGACAGGATTTTCATACCTATTTGGAGTTCTTTTGCTTTGTGCTGCCAGGGTGGACTCGCTCTGCCTGATCCACCACTCCCTTCTGTCTGCACCCCTCAGCCTCGTTCATCCTTTGTCGTTTGCTGCTTGGTCCATCTCGGACTCGATTCCCTGTGCAATAATATTGGGTGGAATTTATCCCTCAACCCTCAGAAATCATTTTTGTTCAAGAACACCACTGCAGAGACAGCTAAGCAGGGTATTTTGTGATGAATCTGTCACTTAAAACAGGAAGGGGAGGGTGGAGGATGTTCAAAATGCCAAGGTATTTTATAACTGGCAGAAAATAGAGAAGCTCAAGTTTTTTGCCCCGTATTTTCTTTTGTTATGTCACTAAGTGGATGTTTGTGTCTGTTTATACTCTGATTTCGTGTGTGTTTTGAAATCTCATTGTACTCAGTGGTGGAAAATTGGCTGCTTAAGTGAAGGCATGTTAAGGACAGCTATCTACAGTAGCTGGAAGGAAATGCTTCTCAAACGTATTGTCCAAGTTGGTTCTAGTTAATAGTCTCTTGGGTACGTGAACTTTCCTTACCTTCTCCACCCATCTTCTGGCAGCTTGGTATTTTGATTTAAAAATAAATTAATAAGAATCTGTGCTGCCCCTGTAAATTGTGTCCCAATAGGAGCGAAATGAATTTCAGTAATAACTCATAAAACCACTTGTGTGGGTTGATTATTCCTACTGGTGGGTAATCCCACAAAACAGTAACATGAAGCAAATCTCTTCAAACAGGATGAAAATTATTATATTTATATCAGGACTCCGTTTCCCTTTCCTCCCAGTCTGGTTGGATTTACTGTTGCAAATGCAGTTGCGCGGCGGGACTGCTGATTAGATGTTGTCAGGCCTATTTCTGCAAGGTTATGAGCTGCACCTTTCTGGCGAGCATTGCTGTAAGAAAGACATTTTCTCTCCACTGGTTATTTGTCCTTATTGGGTTCACTTGTTCTCCTAGGATTTTGGAGATGAGCACCTGTAGCTTTACCCTGCTGATAGATGGGATTTGGGGGCTGGGGGCGCTTCATGATGTCAGTTTGCAAAACACAGGGCAGGGAAAACATCTGGGAATAAGAGTGTGTTTGTGCTTAGGAGATTGGTGGCATCACCACTGAGCATCAGTTAAATCGCGTAGAAAAAAAGCTAGTGAATAACAGAAGGTTTAGTCCTCGAAGCTTTATGTTTTGCAGGTGTTGGGGAACGCAGCAGGAGTAAGGAGGAAAATCTAATAAGCATGTGCTCTATGGTGGATGGTGTTTGGGGTGAGGATGTGGGGTTACCTTTATTCGTCACAGCCAGGCTTACTGGAGAGAGAAGGAAGCACTCTAAGTAGAGGGAAAACCCAGTTGAAGAATACCCGAAATACTGCGCCCCAGCTACAGCTCCTTTTAATTAGCTAGCCCTTCATCAAAGGATACATTAATCATGCTTATTTGGGTTTTCCAGAAGCACAGTAAACCTGCTCTGCCCGTTTTGGTGGTACCTCGGGAGCCTTGATCTCGGCATGGCGAAGCTGTCCAAACCAAGCTGGCCTGCAAGGAGGAATTTGCCCTGACATGGTGTTAGCTCAGCACTTGCCCTGGCACTGTTGCTTCTTCCCACATTGCCTCTTTCTTTCACAATTATTTTCATTCAACATCATATGGAGTAGGCAGGAAGAAAGAAATCGCCACTGTATTCTGAAGTTGCAGAAGAGAACTGAGCTTTGACTTGCAGCTATTTAGATCGGGGGGCAATGAGGAGAGCAAAGTGCTCCGAGTCAGGAGGCTCCCGAGCCTTCGTCTGAGCCAGCAGCTCAGTGCCTTGCCTTGACCAATGTGGTGGTGACCTCCTTATGCTTAACCTAGATGGATTTCTCTCCCGCTCTACAAAGCAGGTACAATAGCTGGGTTAAATTACAAAGGGAAACCAACCTTTATATAACCTTTAGCTAAAGGTTGCAGTGGAGACCCCTGGAAAAGAGGTATTACAGGTTGTCACTGGAGTGAATGCGGGATTCAGATTCATTGCAAGAAGACATCTCTTTGTGTAAACCTAAACACGGCTCAGAATCCCCATTGCGCTTGTGTAAGATCTGGTCTCCTTCCTGTAAAGTTTTGTGTCTGAACCATCTTCACAGGATAAAAAAAGTCCAGCCCTTTGTATGCTACGTGGCATCACTGAAGTGCACGAAGGCTTCTCAGGGAGAAAAATGGAGCGAGGAGCGTTCTGGCGCTTTTGTGTGGGGTTTTGTTTCTAAGTAGGTCAGAGCAGCGAATGGGTGTGTAATAGCTGCTTCCAGGTTCCTCTGAAAACGTTCTGAAGACGCCGGGCGGAAGCAGAGTGGGTCTTTTTAAATAGCATGGGGAGCACTGGAGGGCTTCTTTTACATTAGATTTGAATCCCTTGAGGTTGTCCCTTACTAAGTCATTTGTCCTAAGTGGTTAAAGTAAGAAAGCCAAGTTTAACCCATATGTCTGAATGACCTGGATAACATGCAAAAAAAATGCACATTGTTGTAGTAGATTTGAGAGTCCTGTGAACTCTCCCTTCGACAAGGGAAATAAAGTCATTTGCCTGAAGCATCAGTGGTCGTCAGAACCCCTACATTCTGTTTTCCCAAAAGTCTCTTGAGGGGACCACCTCAGCGGACCCCTGCCCCCCCCATCCCTCCCCAAACACAAAAGAAGCCCCTAATCGCTCGTGTGTGTACTGGGACTGCAAGAAATGTTCAGCTTGAAAATAGTCAAAGAGAAGAGCAGCAACAGGCTGTGCTGTGCATTGATGGCAGGGTGACCGAGCATCTCAGATCCCTAGATGTGGGAGAACATCACTTTGAGAGCTTTGTGCTTTACTTTATTCTTTATTTTTCCTTTATTCTTCGCTCTCATCATGAGAACCACCCCACGCAGGTGGGGCTGTTTTTCAAACCACAGAGGCCGTGTTTCTGTAGAGGTACGTTTGAGGGGAGGGGAATCCGGCAATCCTGCCATTGCTCTGAGAAGTTGAGTTTATTGGCTGAGGTTGCTCAGATCAGTGACAGGGAATATATCCGTTTTCTTGAAGGAAAGCCAAAGATGAAAGCTTCTAAAAAAACCTTCCTGCATGGGGTAGCTCAGCCTGCACGTGAGAGCCGGAAAGACGCTGTGTTTGGTTTTCAGTTGTCCAGCTTGAACTTGTGGTCACGATCTCGTCGCCGTGGCTCCTCCT
This sequence comes from Mesitornis unicolor, assembly GCF_000695765.1. Classification (NCBI taxonomy): domain Eukaryota; kingdom Metazoa; phylum Chordata; class Aves; order Mesitornithiformes; family Mesitornithidae; genus Mesitornis; species Mesitornis unicolor. The sequence goes on along the minus strand of NW_010172654.1, from coordinate 2,657 downwards.
GGTCTCCACAGAAATGCTCCTCCGCCTTCTGCTCTTCCCGTACCTCCCTCCCTGGCAGAAGAAGGCAGCAGGGTCTTGCTCTCGTGAAACCAGTTTGTGACAGACGACCGCCAAGTGGTTGATGCCTTACTGACAAGGCTGGGAGTAAAGCTGCCTGTGAATCCCTGGAAATGGTGCTTCTGCCAAGCTCCGTGCCCTGTTTGTGGCACACGTGTGCGTAGCTTTGACCGCAAGTACACTGGTACGTTTTTGTGCACTGAAAACATGTGCAGGAACTGAGCAGAGTTTACTTTTAAATTGTTTTGGTTTGGGTTTTTTTTCACAGCTGCCCTGGGCCAAGGTCCTTTTCAAGTTCAGGATGCTTTTCCTCTCCTCTTCTTCCTGCACTGCTGCAAAGAATAAAGAATTAAGAGGCAACAGCCCAGCCTGGGAGCCTGCTGCTGAAGAAGCTATGAGGCAGAGATTAGGGGTCAGTGAGAGCAAGCATTACAGCGAAACGAACAGAGGGAAGGCTATAGAGCTGGGTAAGAAAAGGACCATGCATAAATTAAGAGGGAAAACTGCAGATTTTTTGCCTCCCACGAATAATTAACTTTGCTGCTGCTCTCCATTTTCTGCTTCCTGAACCTCTCAGGAAAGCCTCCCCTTGCTTTGGACAGAAGTGTCACTTGAGAATCTTCTCAGAACTTGGCAGCTGTGTAATAGGGGCGTGTAATCTTTTATAATCCTCTCTCCAGGTTTGTAATAACCATTTCTGTTTTGAGATTCCAAAACGTTTTGTAGGCCAAGTGGGAATTTAACTGCGAGAGAAAAATGTACTTAAATATTCAGGAGCAAAGACGAGTGGTCCTGGGCAGGGAATGAGAGCTGAATGAGAAGGAAGGAAAACCTGCTTAGTATTGTTGGAAGGGTCATGGCAATGGCTTGGAGCAACTGCGGGTTCTTTGAAATCTTAGGTATCCTGGGAACCAAATCGGTTTTTACACGGATAGAGGCTTCTGTGGCGGTGATGTCATGAGATTGACCGGGCTGCACAATGAGCTCCTTGTTTGCAGGCGCATTGGGGAGGCCGGGCTGAGCACGACGCGCACCTGCGTGTTTCGTCAGGCCCCCACCTTGCTGGGTTGTGTTTTCGGGTCCCACTGGGTGAGCTCTGGAGCGTGCGAGGCGATGGCGTGGTTTGAGGTCGCTGGCGCCGATCCGGTGGAGAAGGTGCTGCTGTCTCCTGACAGACACATCTTCCGTGCCGTCTGTCACGGGCTTGGCTGGGTGCAGGCCATGAGAACGGGGATGGAGAGGGAGGTGCAGCTGAGGATCAGTTACCCTTTGTAAGTTCAGCGGTCGGCTGTGCCGCACGTAAGAGGCTTAGAGGAGCTCAGCAGTGTTCAAGCCAATTGGCAGCTTTAAAGTGCTATTAAGAGCTCCCACACCTTTTGCTCTAAGAAGCTGCATGGTGACAGTGAGCAACTTTCTGCTTTCTAATCAGAATTACCCTGCCAGGCCAATTTTAGCTTTGTGCCTAATTTTTGCTTCCGCTGCTAGCTCCTTAGCTCTTATTTTTCAGGACTTTGCAAGAAAGCTCAAGACTGTTGGCACACTCAGCATCTGCTCCCTAAACTACTCGTAAGATTTTAAGACTTGTGGTTTCTTTTTTGGAGCAACTCATAATTTTCCCTTTTGAAAAGAAAAATCTCAGTGAAACTGCTTGCATGGTTGTGGCCTAACTGGATTTGTGCTCTCGAGCTTCCGCGGGGCACTCAGGTACCGGGGAACACTGACCCCTTTCACCAGATATTGGGAGCTGAGGGTGGTAGGTGGTTGGGAAAAGGTTTGGATTTTTCAATTTCTTGTGTTGCAGGGAAATGAGAGAGGAAAATCTTGGCTGATATGTACCGTAGTCACAGCCTTGGTGTGAAAACTGCTGAGCTTTTGATAGGCAAAGTGGTGACGTCTCAAGCGCAGGGCAGATGTACTGACTGGAGACCAAGTTAAGTTGGCAGAGCCGCCTGGGAGCTCAGCTGGAGGCTGAGCCTGCTGTGCCTTGCTTGCTGCCGGCCGCCTCTTGTACAAACAAGTCACATCTCTCCTAGGGAAGGAGTGAAGGGGTGGGGATGATGTCAGCAGCGGAGAGGAGAGCCAGCAAGAGCTCAGCCCTCTGGGAGATGCCAGGTTTGGTGAACAGCAGCATTCTGTATTTTGTCGTCTCCTGGTTGCAAAGGAGACAGCCCTTGGCTGGCTGTTAGGAGTTCACACATCTGGTGGCTTAGCCCTCCCCACATTAAAATAGCTCCTTACACTTCTTGTGCAGATAATCTGTAGGAAATTCAAGAATCTGGCTGTGGTAGCTCTGGCCTAGTGGACAAAACAGTGATGCCCACTCTTTCAGCTTTAAAGGTTCATCTTGCTTTCTCTGTGTTGGGGCAAGATTGCTGTGTATGAGAAATTCAGAGCAGAACGGTGACTCTACTCCCACCCCATCACAGATCTCATCAAAGCTTTCCAGCAGCTGGTGAAAAAAGCTGTGTCTTTATCTGTTGGAAGAGATGCACAGTCCTCATTCAGAGAGGGGGGAAAAAAGCCTCAAAACCATACCCATGAGCAGTGAGCAGTGGATGTCTTCAGGCTTCTTCAGGCCCAGTCAGCATGGGTTCAGGAAG
>NW_010172653.1:1293-2313 GCF_000695765.1 Mesitornis unicolor | reverse complement strand
TCTTCCCTACTTCTGTAAGTAAAGCCACAGACTGTCCTTTCCTGGAAGACATTTCATTTAGTTTGCTAAAGATAAAGTTATAGTACTAAAACAAACGAGGATGTTAGTAGTGTGTGTGGGGAAGGGGGAAAGGTTGTATGTCAGCAGTCTTTAATGCTTCAAAATCAGACCTAAATATTATCTCTCAATCATTACTTTTGTCATTTCAGGAAAAATCTGAGACTTTTATGACCAAGGTGTTCCACTTGTAATGAACTTCTCTTATTGGATTGCACCACACTAGCTACCAATGTGACATTTTAAAATCTGCCAGATTTCCACTAATAGTTTCACTCACAACAGTAGTAAAAAGTCCAGAACACTATTAGAAGCAAGATTTCACTTTTCTCCACCACCTCTATCTGTCTGAATACTTTTAGGGGAATAAAAATTTACTTCTAAGATTAAATGGCTCTCACTGAGAGGAAATTTATTTTAGTTACAGGACCATAAACCAGTGCCTGTAATTCTGCTGCCTCTCTTGTCACTTGCAATAGGAAAATCCAGCTCACTGTTAATGAATATTTCAAAATTAGACCATTGAAGTCCCACATCTGGGGATGTCTGGAGCCGTTTACACTGACAATAATAAAATTGAGAGTGTGTTGAGATAGTTGCTAAGAAATGGACACATTACACACCAGTGAGCCAGTTGATCCGGGCAGAGACAGAATGGTGTCAAAATCCCAAGGATAAGATATGGTGAAAACACAGCCAAAAGGAGGAGAGGTTAATAAACAGACTGCTGCTTTATTCCAAAAAAACCCTCTCTGGGTTTACAGAAACCAGTTAAGATGAGCACTACAAGAATATTAGCACAAAACAAGGGAAAAAAACGTTCGGGAACTTCACAGTGAGGTTTAAATTTAGCTTTTTTCTTTGTAGTGCTATGCATTGAACAGTACACACGATACTGCAATTGGATGCTTCAAAAATAGGTAGGAGGTATTTTAGGAGTAAATATTTCTAGTCATGTGTCTT
>NW_010172653.1:0-1273 GCF_000695765.1 Mesitornis unicolor | reverse complement strand
ACTTTAACATAACATTATTGTGATTAACTAGGAACAATAAAAAAATGTTGCCTGGGACTGAAAGAAGTCTTCACACTCTTCAAAAGATACAATCTAAATTCAGATGAATCTATGGTGATTTCCAAATATGATATGCACATTTTCTTGAAAACATGTTCAGGAAAACATGGATTTGTGACTTGGTAGGTAGCATTGCTCCCAGAGCAAGTCTACAAAATAAATATTTTCTTAATAAATTCTTTGATCCAGATGGGGAAGATCATAATCCAGATGTTCCCTCACTGTACATATGGGTTATTCAAAATAAAGATGAAGGAAACTTGAAAATATTCAAGAGATAGGAGGTAGAAGAAGGAAGCAGTGGTAACACAGGCACTGTGTTTCTCATTTATCTCTAATGAAACATGGCTTCCAAGGTACTAACAAAAAAAAACCCAAGACCAACCAACCAAATAAAAAAAAACCCAACACAAGCAAGCAAGCAAACAGCAACAACAACAACAACAAAAACTGACAAAAAGAGCTACTGGTTCTGACAGCTCTGGCACATATTCATTGCTCTTAAATTTCATTATCACGCTTTGGCATACCTCTTGATGATGAGAACTGGCAAACGACCTTATTGTGATACTCTCATATATCTGGGAAAGAATACAAGGGATGCTATTTCATATCCAACCACTGTAGCTTCAGGATAAGTGTCTCAACCCCTCTTAGTCCATTACACATTTAAAAGTAAATTCAGACAGAACAGTTCCTAAAATAATCAAAGTGGAAAAATCTAGGCATGATACTACATAAGAAAATTTCTTGCAAAACATTTTAAGGCCAGGCTAAATTCCTAGCCAGAACAGCTAACCCAGACATCATCGATTTCGTTTTAACAACTGTAAAGAAGTCTCTGATGCGTTCCTCTGCAACCCAGTCTAGGTGATCCTGCTCTGGCAGGGGGGTTGAACTGGATGAGCTTTCGAGGTCCCTTCCAACTCCTAAGGTTCTGTGATTCTCTGACAATGAACTTCACACTTAGATAGCTCACTTTCAGAATAAAGTTAAGTAAAAGGAATATCAGCCTCAAATTTTTATCTGTCTTCTCACCTCAAAGAAAATAGTGATCAAGAAAATTTGTTTAGGCAGTTTAGTCACACACCAAAACTGATAACGCAACACTTGACTATAGCTATCAGGCTTTGCACGTGTAGGAGATGTATTTTCTTTTTTGTGAACCTCTGTTTAAAAGCCAGAGATTTCAGAAGAGTCAGAAGATAGAAAA
>NW_010172652.1:0-28923 GCF_000695765.1 Mesitornis unicolor | reverse complement strand
GTAGTCCACCTCACTACCCGTTCGTCCAGAAGAAGAAAAAAAACCCAAAACACAACAAAACCAACCAAAGATCCCTAGAATTTCCTGAAAAAGGTTTTTATTTTCAGTAACTCTATTTTCTAATGAAGCATTACTTACTGGAAAGTTTCTGCCCATTTCCATCTGGGAGGACATTATTCAGATGGACATGACACATTTTGGATGACATGAGGGAATGTTAAGTTTGGTTTTCTTGCCAAATTCCATCCCGGCAGATAGTTCCCTACTTATTTAAATCCACCTCACAACATCAACAGAGTGCATCTTTTTTAGCTCACATTCTGTTGTGCAGCTCTTGTACTGTTAATTATTTTCTGCATTTCATCTCCATGTGTAGTTGCATGGTTACTGCAAGGTCATCAGTGCTACATGAAGGATTATTTCAAGTACTTGAGAAGCTTTTGCATGGGCAGGTGTAATCCCACACATAATGTGACTAGTCTGTATGCCAAATCATTTTATGCCATTATGGTGCGTGACTGCATTACAGAGTAGCCGTTGTGTTTTCCTGTCTCCTCAGGAACATTTATGACTACACTGCATTGACTCCAACCTAGACTCAGGCCCCTGTTGTGCCAGGCACTATAGCAACAGACAGTAAAGGCAGTCCTTGCTCCTGAAAACCTTTCTGTCTAAACAGGCAAGACATTGCCAGAGATTTACCTTTTGTTCTTCAGTTTGTAACAGTTGCAAAACAACTTGGATGAAGAATAAGAATGGCAATGAATAGGCTGCGATGACACCAGCTGTGGGATAAACCCATATGTAGGTGAGAAACCCCAAGCCAGTAAAAACCCAGTGGGTGCAATCCTGAACCAACTGAATCATAGAATCACAGAATTATTTCAGTTGGAAAATACCTTTAAGTTCATCGAGTCCAGCCATTGAACCAGCCCTAAGTCCGCCACTAGACCATGTCCCTAAGCACGACATCTATTCATTTTCCCCCGGGGATGGTGACTCACCCCCCTCCCTGGCCAGCGCCTTCCAGTGCTGGACAGCCCTGACAGTAAAAGAAGTTCCTCCTAATAGCCAACCTAAACCTCACCTGGCACAACTTAAGACCATTACCTCTTGTCCTATCACTAGCTATGAGGGAGAAGAAGTACCATGAAAACTCCTGACTCTATTGGGAGTCAAGATTTCCTCTCTCTGTTCCCACTTCACCAGATCCATGCTTGCAGAGCATAAAGCAGTGTGATACAGGGATATTCCCTGTAGAATTGCAGTACTGACGTCTTGTTCCTATCAGAGTAATTAACCCACTCAGAGCACTGTGCTATTGCTCCCGATGGCCTCTAGTGCTCACTCGGCACTCGCTCACTGGCATTTCCACTTGTGATTGCACGGTGCTGGGTAGGCCCAGCCCCAGCTCTGTTGCAGCTGGGAGGTTTTTCTGGAGAATGGCCCAGCAGCTCGTCCCGGGCAGCGCGGCTGGTGGGGCCTGGCATTGCCAGCCTGGCACAAAACCACTGACCTGCTGCTGACGGTGAGCTGAAGGATTAATTACGGTCTACAAGCCTTCATGGCCTCCAGTGTGGGGACTATTTAGATCACAGTGAATTTCCTTAAGATACTGTATTTCTTGCCACCAATCCTTTCTTTAAGGGATGGAGACTAAAAATACTCCCGAGATAGAGCTCATAAACAGACATGTCCCCTGGTCTGATCTTGCTGATCTTGTTATGTTCTGTGTTATTATCTACCTAAATCACATACCTCCCAACCCTAACAGGAGACACAGGTAGCTTATTTTTGATCTTTTGTAACTGATACAATACACATTAAAGCAGATATAGCCATGACTTCAGAGATGCAGGTCTGTTTTCTGAGCATTCTGGCTACAAATGCAATATAACAGAGGTTTGAGTGACGTGCATTTTGCACCCCTGAGTTTATCATAAGATTAACAGTCTTTATTATTTTGCAGAACAAGCAGTAGCACCTCTCCAAGTGTATAATCACCTCAGTCAAAAAAAACAAATAAGCTTTTACTTAATGCGCTAAAAATATATTTGAGAAACCTTAGACCTCAAGCCGTGTGATAAAATAGACTGTGTTGACTGAGCAGATCAGCAGCTGCTGCTGCTCAGGCTCCTTCCTCCTAACAACGCTTGCCTTTCTCTCTCCCCACCAAATTTAGAGATGATGTCAGCATAGCCAACCCCAGGAGTTCAAAAATCAGAAGGCAAACCGAAATAGAATCACAGGATTGATATCAAAGCTGTGGAAGTTATTGAAACCGAAGCGGATGATTTGGGGGGTCAGCCTTTAGATTTTTTGATTCATAGGAGACAGCCTTCTCCCTTCCAGTTGCCTGCTCGGTTCTCTGGGCTGGCTGAGCTGCCCTATTTCGGAGGGAGAGGCAGCACAGGACAATGGGAAGCACAAAGGACTGGGAAGCTATTTAAAGGTTATATAAAGCTCAATTCTCCACCATATGTAAAGCTTTAATCCTGCAAGCACCTTGCCTGAATGCTCAATCTGATTTAGACGAGCAGCCTCATAGAAACCAGGGAGGGGGTCTTCCCGTACTTGAAATCTGCCACTTACATAAGTTCCTATTGCACATCAGAAACCTTAGCCTGTGCCACAATATTAAGAAGTAGCTAAGAATGAAGAGCTCTGTTGTTTAGTTTTCTCTGTGATCTTGGGCAACCTCTGAATCATTCTCTATCCCACGCTTCCTGCTCTTTAGAAAAGGGGGTAAAATTTGTCTCTGCAAGGTACTTGGAAGCCTTCAGACAACAGAAAATAAAAATCAGTTAGTTAATATATTGTCGTCTTCTGATGTAAATTGAATTCTAGCTACAACAGCTGGAAAGAATGCTTAAAAATGTTTCATAATTAGATTTCCTAATAAATCCAAACACATAGAACTGGACTTAATCCGTGATGGATCAAGTCTGACTCACCAGTGAAGAGAAACAGAGGAGCTATTCTCAGCACTGAGAAGACCATACTTCTCACTTCAGTGGGGCAAGTAGGACACTCTTCTGAAAACAGCAGTTTTCAGAATTTCTCATACAGGAATTTATCAAGATCTAAAAATTTATTTACCTTTTTCCTACACAGAACACTCAAATTCCTCTAAATTTAAATTTAAATTTATTTGATCCTAATTTAAATGTCTTCTGAATGTAAAGTGAGTCAGCAGTAATATGTTAAGATAAAACGGCTTGTTAGAAAAGTACCCATTTAAAATAACGGAAGGCTTTCATCTTTTATTAAACATTTGAAATTACGAAAAGATACTACCTCAGAGCGGCTTAGTTTAAAGAGGCAAACTGATACATTTTGCTAATTAGACCATTAAAAAACTCATTTAGGTGTAAATAAGTCTAGGTCATTAAATCTTAATGTACAGCATCAAATTGAAACTTCAGTCTTCACACTTTCTAGTAATGTTGAATCGTGACCCTAAAAATTAATTAAAAATAGAATTAGAATCAAAGAACTTACTTCTCCACTTCTTTTTTAAAGAAAAAAAATGCATTGTAGATTGGTAGTAATAAAAAGTGTTGTTTCTGCTCAGTTTTCTGTTTGCACATTCTGTCTATCTACAAGACTTCGTTTAAACTTGCACGTACACCATCTATATTCTGATATCAGTGGTCTACACGAATATCTGAAAAGCACAGCAAAAGACAGCTAGAAATGATGGCCAGTGATGCTGTCACTAATTTTCATGGTAACAAGAACAGTCTATTCCAGTGAAATCACAAATTGTGAATTAACAATTAAGCATAATAATGAGCCAAAAATATTATTTGGCACAGCTGAAAAGGCAAAGCTAAAAGGTTGTCTCCTGTTAAGGTTTTTAACGATTACCATCATAAACTCATGTTCTCAGTTGCTCATAGCTTTACAAAACAGGAATTATTTAGATAGAAAGTTTTTAGGAAGTTTCCAAGATTCTCAGGCTGATTTTAGAAAATTTTAGGAAAAAAAATTTAAGAAATTTCAGAGAAGTTCAGTCAGTCAAGTTCAGCCAGATGAACAGTGAAAATCGCATGATGGCTCTAAGGAGGAGGAATGATTTTAAGGTGGTAGCAGTGGCAGGAGTTGAACTGGAATGACTGACTCAGAAGCAAGTTGAAGGAAAGGTTGTGCTAACTCCCATCGGCAGGGATGCTGCCCAGTGTTTGCAGGGACATTCTTTGAGTCCAATACGAGGCTACATTTGCTTCCTGACTTAGTGACTGGTTGATATATGGACACATAAAAAGAAGCATTTTTAAAAATACAAAAATACTTGAATTGTTTTCAGTCTTCCTGATTCACTTAAGCACGCTACGCTAATAAAGAAAGGACCCTACCTTTTCCTTATATTGACTGAATGCTTGCTTTGTATATAATTTTCCTGCAAGAAGACGACTGATGAGAATATTTTCACTGAAAGGCTGTGTTAAATATCATTGTTCTTGCACAGATATAACGTTTATAAATTGTTCATTATTATATATGAAGCCATATTACAGTTATATAAAAGAAGTGATTGCTCCCACTGTACACATTCTTTGGAGTTGTGTGACACATGCACAATCAAGCACGACACAAGGAAATTCATCAAAGAATATTTAAATATACCTTAGGGAACCACTAAGTTTTCTGATAGTTTTACAGAAGGAAAACTAATTGCAAAATACAACTGTTTTAGAAGGGTTTATATCCATTAGTGCTTTTACTTTTTTCTTTGGTAAGTATTTAAAACAGTCTATGTAAAGCAACTTATAATAAAAATCAGAAATGATTGGATGGCTTGAATACATTCAGGTTTCTTCCATTTTAGCTATGCTTACTTGATCCTACTGATTTTTTTCTATATCAGCAATGCACAGAAATTCTTGTCCTTTCAGGGTGGCATCAGAGTGGATAGTAACAGATGATTATTCTCACAAGAACTTACACCCTTTTCTAAGACTTAAAATTGAAATCCAACAAATTATATAAAATAATAGATTGAAAACACTAATAATTCTTCTGGCAAACATAGTCAAATTTGTTAAGCTAAACACATTTGGTTTTACTAAGACTTCGAGCTTTTAATGTGAAATGGTATACACACCGCCTGAGTGTATCCGTTTAATAGTAGGAAATCCCATAAACGTTTGAATGTATTGCCATCTCGGAAATTCTCTTCCTCAGTTTTCAGAAATGTGTAAAAAGAACCCAATAAACACTTCTTCTGTCCTGACTTACCCGATTACCTGGTGGGGCTGTGTGACAGATGGGCTGCAGTCACTAGTCTGATGTGGTCAAATTTGACACTCCAAGGTGCTTCCTTAGGTGGCTTTTTGACAGATTGTCTAACATGTACAACAGTCCAGGTGGAGTCTGCTGGGTAACATGGTCTTTACAATTCATCCAAAATAATATTTTGCTAAAGGGATTTACTTTCTTGTTAGATCTGAAACAAGTGTGATACTACTGATCTGTTTACACACTGCGTTCAAGTTCCTTCTTATTTTGACTACTGTGAAGTACTTAAATTGGAATTCTTTGTTCCCCTTTGACAGGTGAAGATTGATTCCAGTGGTCTGCCAATCAGCCTATACATCAGAATAGTTGAGATTGACACCATTTCATTGGTATGAGCAAGAGAAGAGTCAGATCACTCTTTGCCAAGCTATATGACTATGGAGTACCCTTTGAATATTTCTAACTCTCTTGCCACTTCACTATTGATGTTGTGACAGGATTTGTAATACCATTTGGCTGCAATGCCAAGAGCAATTCTTTTAAAGAGTGTGACACTGAATACAGGCTCTGGCAAATGATGCTTTCAGTTAGGACGTATTAATGTGACAGTGCTCTTCCAGAATCTTTCACAGAGAATATGTCTTGACCAAAAAGTGACAAAAAAGAAAATAGTGCTTGAGCCTGTGGAACATAGCATTGAGACAGAAAAATTTCAATTGAAAATGCCTTTTTGTGCAAGAATTGATCTCACTGTCATTTATAGTAATATAAATCACAAGGAGCCATTGAAATCAGTGGAGACTACAGCCATATAAATCAGGTGTCATATGAGTAAAAAAAGTTGTAAGATATTATTATTGGGTCACTTAGCTCTGCTCTGTATTTTTATTTTAGCTCTAACATTTATCAGCTTTGCTTGTCCAAACTAACTCTTCAAATAGAAATATTTTCTGCAGTTTGGCAACAATGGGCATTCTAGATTGGGTATTCACAGAGCAAGTAATAGAGAATTTGTCATAATGGGTCCATCTACAGCTCCTCTCATACTTTATGTCTCTACTTTATATACCCATAAAACTTGTAACTGACTATAGAATGACAGTAAGAAAAAGAAAGAAGTGTTCCCTTCTCATCATATTTCTTTGACACAGGAGATTTGATAATCTGTATTATCACAGCTATAAATGGCATTAGAAAACAGAAATTATCCAGCCCCATTACATACAGACATGTCACCTGGTTTTTTTGCCATTGAAAAATCCATAGGCTAAATATTTCCTGCATAAAATATTTTCTTTGTTTGTTTGTTCTAAATGCACTGGCCCTTAATTTCATGACACATTCATTTCGGTGAGCTGTGCAACACAGAAAATGCCCCTTTATACGTTTATATATATATATGCCCCTCTATATAGTTTTTATAAAAATATTCTGAATACTGTGTCATGTTCCCACTTTTTCCTATGCTTCCCAACCAAAACCACTCTAGGATGAAAATCTCAGTGGTACGATCTGGTAAATGATCCAAAGGAGCCTCCATTTATACCTTCTGAATCTGTACTGTCCTCGAAGTGCTTTATATGTAAATCTCACTCTCTGTCTCACTTGCCTTGTTGCCTTTTTATGAGCTTTCACAGTCAGTCTATATTTCAGTTGTCTCAATCAAAATTGGGAAGGAAAGAGAAACACACCTCTTGAAAAAGATTGCTATTATATCATCATGATGACAGGAAAGAACAAATAAAATAAAAGAGAACTTCAAGTCTTTTAGTTATACTGAGCTCACTAGACGCTCAGCATCTTTTCTGTTTGTTTGCTTGTTTTGTTGTTGTTTTTTTATGTTATGTTTTGTTTGTTTGCCTTTGTTTTGTGGGGAGGGGTTGTGTAGTTTTGTTAAAGAATACCTCACAAAGACACAGTGTTATTTTCATGGGGTTTTGTTCCTCTTGAAAGAATTTTTTCTGATTTTTTTTAAATGATCTTTAAAAATGCATCTCCAATTGTGATCAAGTTTCTATTGTAATGCTGCAAATTGGTGGAATCAACATTAATACTGATGAAATTGATAATGTTTGATGTGATTATTGCTTCACTAATCACTGTATTCCACTGCTATGTGTATGTGAGATCATTAATATGGTATATGTATAAACATTAAGCTTAATGGAGTTAAATGATGATATGGAAAGGTGGGATGGCTAATTAATGATCAAGCAAACAATTAGTACTCTTTCTTACTAATTCACAAGCTGTTCTATGAGGAACTGCAGCCTCACAGAGCAAAATTCAGTACATCTCCTAATTATAAATAAGCTAGGGACTTGTAAAAGCACAGACTACCTTTTAACCTCTTGTTACTATAGACTGTTTTTTAGCTTCTCAGCAAGACTTTTCCTGGTCAAAAAAATAAAAGGCAATTTAAAGGAAACACATTTCTGCTACCTCTATTGGTCACCTTTAAGTGAATATTTAACTGATGGGACCTAGTAAAGTTTTACATTTGAGACACTTAATGAAAAAGTACATCAGTCTTAAATGCTCCTTAATTGGTTCGTGTGATTTGTCAGTGTTGGTACTTAGCACAGGATTGAATTTCACACCAAAGGCTTATTTCTACTAACCCTTAGCTCATGCTGAGTATCCCTTGCGTAGTCTCATTGATTTTTCCCAGAGTAATTGTCTCTCTCTGTTCTACAATTCTAAGTCTTTTTCTCTGTGGTTTTTAGAAAAAACCAAAATCATTTTTTTGAGATCATCAAAGTTCTTGGTTTAAGTAAATTAATTCTAACTTTATTATATGACAAGATACGAAAAGCATCTGTATGAATTAAAAGGAGAGTCCTTTCAAATGCAACTCCCAATATTTCCCAGAAATATGAAGTCAGCGCTTGATCTCCATAAGTCCTTTAATGAGTGTCACTGTCTGTGAATCAATATCAACCTATATTATTTGTGCTGCAGTTCTCTTATGACAGCTAATTAATTTTTCTTGATTTTTTTAAACATGGGTTCTTTAGGTATTTTCCAGTTACTACCGCCTTTAATTGACTACCCACAGCTGTAGTACTGGATATTAAAATTTTCATTGAGAGCATTATATTACAAAACCTAAAGTCAAGGCCTATTTTTCAAGGTATTCAACAAATACTCACTTGGGGCAAAACTCAAAAGCTTTTTATGCTGCCTGGCTTGGTCTTTCATATCTCACAAGTTAGTAGAACTCCTCTTTTGAATGTAACAACCAGCTTTTGTACAATTTTTTTCTCTTTATAGTGATAAAAAACAATATTTCAGTTGATAAATTATAATTTATAATCCTAAGAGCAAGAACATTTTGTAGAGCTTCTGTGCATTCAAGACACTGACTAGGACTTTACAGGCAAAAATAAGCAAGACATAATATGCAGAAAACTCAAGTTTAGAGCCATTTAAAAAATACTGCATTACAGATCTTATAGACATATATGTAATCTTGGACACTTGATCTGAAGGAAGATGTTATAATGCTATAGTTATCCCCCAGGACTGGCATTTTCCATGGGTCTGACAGTATTAAAAGAAGCCTGAACATTTCTTCTTACAACCTGACCTAGTGTGCCATAGCGGATGTTTGACATTGGCAAAAAAATGGCCACATAACAGGTATGGCACAATGAAGCAGAATGAAGCAAAGTCACCCCATCCTGACCAGAAGTCAAGAAGGTTCCAGTGCGTAGACTGTGTGTCAGCGAAGGACACTTCAAAATGGAGAAAAAAACCCCAATGACAACAAAGAAAAGAAAGCTCAATATGAAACAAAAAGGTAGAAAGCTCTACTGAAACATCAGGGAGTGGTCTCCTCTTACAAACATACCCAACATATATCCTTCTTATAACCTTATTGAGATAGAGGAAAAATTTCTATTTTAAACCCTGTGTGGTTGTGAAATTGGAGTTTGAAATGGTTCAGACCTGTTACAATGAGGCACAGAAGACACGAGGCACAGAATTTAAAAAAGTCACTGTCACAAAATGGTGAATGCATTAAAAGCGAATTCCATGTCAGAAGCTGCTTTCCAAAGTGTCGTTAATTACCATCCCCCTCCTTTTAACCCAAGACGATGTCCATTTTAACCTAAATACTGAGTGGTCCATCCATTCAACTCTTGTGTTGCAAAATGCCTTTAGTAATCAATACCAAGAACCAGACGAATTACATTTAAAACATTTATATCGTTTTGGAGTTTCACATATGACTAGAATTTAAATATCCTAATGATTCATCATTTAGTCTGTTTCATTAACCGAAAATGGCTCAATACCTTTAATTACCTAGAAAAGTGTAGCATTATTTTTTTAGAGCTTTTTAAGACAGTGCTGGCTCTTTAAGTAGACATAACAAGAGATACACCACTGAGATATCTAATGGCCTATAATGAACCTGCACATCTTCATAATCCATTGCATTTCACTAATGGGGTGATACTGAGTACTCTGGGCAAGTCATCTCTCTCTAAGCCCGGAAAGTTTTGATGGTATTTCTCTGGGCTGTAGGCACTGCAGTTCTCCAGTCAGGCGTCTCAGCAGGCTTGGCCAAATAATGACTTCCATGATTAAAAGCAAAACATTATGATTATTCAAAATAATTCCATGAAGATATATTGTACATAATAGAGTAGGCATATATTCAGAACACCTGGAAAGCGCTTGCTTTTGTGATGCCCCTTGGGCATGACTCAACTGACATCCAAAATGCTAGTAATTTTTAAAAACCTGTTCACAATTTTTAATCATTTATGGATTATTATTGACTCTTTCAAACAACCTCTCATATATTAAGAAGCATGTACATTTACAAAAATTTTGCATATACTTTCCAGAGACTCTTTCTGCACGTATGCTTGCTGAAGAAGGTTAATTTGGTAAACTGAAAATAGCAACAATTAAATTTTGTTCAGCAGTATGCCACAAAAAGAAAATAATGCAGCTACAATGTAGCAAAACCAAACATGAGAAATAGGATGTGAAACTGTCACCATATTTGAGACTGCTACCCGACTGCATCTGTAAACGTTTAAATACAACATAAATGACTGGAGTATAAAAACAAGAATTACACTACATGCTATTGATTTTCAAGTCAATGATGATAACAGTGGTAACTACAATTTGAAATGCTTTTCATTATTTGAGTAAAGTTTAAACAACTATTTTATGGTCATTCTTCTACTAATTCACTAACTGATTTGAACAAATTTCATTTCAATATGAACCCTGTCACTTGATATATACCATAAAGAGGAAAAAGAGAAAGAGTTGAGGAAATATAAATGCCTCATTTTTGAGAATTATAACTACCTCTCCCAGCAGAACGTGTCACGATTAAGTAGTAATGATCACTTTGAACCATTACTCTGCATGCTCATCTGCCAGCAGAGATTTAAGCCACTTTCATGTCATGCAACGGTAAATTATTCTGGCAATTCTATTAGTGCTTTATTTTCCACATAACTCTACTATTTTCTAGGAAAAATAGTTCTTCTTAATCTGACTTACAATTTTAAATAATCTTGTACAGTTAACTTGATAGACTGTGATAGTCTATTATGTCAAAAACTGCTAAGCATTTTAATCCTTTAATCATTAACCCAACAGACTTAAATGCCTCAGACAGAGCCATCAGTGTCTACCAGGTCCATGCAAATGCTCTCCATGTGCTATTCATCCAAAGCCTCTGAATCTTCTCAAAATCTGTTACAAAAGCTGACTGCAATTCCTTTCCTGAGGAATTCCAAGTTGATATTTTACCTTTAATTCATTCCATTGTGCAAAAAAGGAAATCTGAATATTCCAGTAAGAGACTTAAATAGAGTGATATAACAGGAGATAGCTGAGGGAGTGAGTAACTGACTGTGGAAATTTTAACCTGGTTTAAACTCATTCTGTGTTAAAAGCAACTGAACTTGGTTGAAGTGCTAAGGTTATTAAAAGAAATGATTGTGAGGTGTGGGAGTATGAAAAGCACACTCACAACCTGCATATGTGCTGGCAGTCTTGATGGAAAGGCTTCATTCAAACCTCCCAAGCCACAATGCATGGCAATTGCCCCTTTCTATGTCATTTACTGAGAGGAGATTGACGCCATCATCTTTGCAATTCCTCCTCAAGTAGCTGTAGGCTGCTATTAGCATCTTTGCTCGATTAAGCAAATGCATGTCCCTCAACCTCAGGCCTGTTGCTCAAGGTCCCTAATGACCTTGCCAACCCACTGCAGTTTGTCAGCTTCCTTCTTGACCTGGAGGGCCTGAAACTACAGGCAGTGTTTGAGGTGCAGCCTTACCAGAAATGAGCAGATGTATTTAATGTAGCCCGGTTTGTGGTTTTTCTTATTCACGATAAGAGGGCACTGACAGCTCACATTCAGTCTTGCATCCCCTGTAATTTCAAGTCCTTCCCAGCAGATCTGTCTGTTTCTTTCAATGGCCTCTTGGTCTGTACGAAGGCACAGGGTTTTTCCATTCCAAAACTTTGCACTTCACTTTGTTCATCTTTACCAGGTTTATGTTGGCCAAATTCTGAAGTTTTTCTGCGTCCCTCTGCACTGCAGCTCTACCTTTTGTCACGCCCCACCCCAATTTAGTATCATCTGCAATTTGGCCAACTGTATATTCACTTGCATCATCCAGATCACTGACTAAAACATTTAACATGAACGGCCTCAGTCTGTACCCCTGGGTACTCTGACAACAAAGCCCTGGCTTGCCCTGTGAGCCTGGTGGTCAGCCAGTTTTCAGCCTCTTTAACACTCCAGCCGTCCAGTCCAAACTCCCTTAGTTTCCAAATGAGAATGTTGTGGAAGACAGTGTGAAAAACTCTTACTGAATCAAGGTATATTACACTTACTACTCTTACTTCTCCACCATTGCCTTTTTTGATGACTAGTTTCAGGGTGATCCTTGTCAAGTCCATGCTGACTGTTCTCAGTTATCCTGTAATTCATATTTTTTGAGAAAGAAAACAACACTACAAATTAGCTACTTCCTTTAGTTCAGGCACATCCTTATGGTCTTCCAGGCCAGATTCTAGTCACTGCTCCAAATGCTCTTAGGTAAATGTTCTAACTATCAGACTGCTGACTTTTCTGGTCTCGTCATCTGACTTAAAATAAAAAAAAAAATCCTTTCTGGAAACGTTCCCTGATGTAACTTTCACAATTTCCTAGACATGTCCATTTGACAAGGCTTTTTCCTGATGAAAAAACATTTCTGAAAAAAAGGAGTCTCTTACTGATCAATGTGATACTGTTATCATATTCTATCATACTCATTCAAATATTAACAGCATTTGGAAATGCAAGTGAATAAAGGTAAAAATACAAGAGGAGAAAGGGCTTTCTGAACCTTCTAAATGAACAGTGTTGTTCATACACAGTAAAAATGAGCATCATCATCTCTTGTATGCAAATTTATGCCTCCCCATATGCATGTACAAATTTTCCTATTCGCTGTACATCATATTCGCATGTACACACATAGAATTTCTGGGTCCTGAATTTGCTCAGTTATAGGCTGTAACACCCAGATCCATCAAGGGTGGGGCAATTCTGGGCATGTCAAGATGTACCGGAGAGGAGTCAGGTGAATAATGATGTAGATGAAAATGCAGGGAAAAAGCGTACCTTCCTGGGTTAGGCAGCAGGCAAGCAGGCATTTTCAATGTTGTAATTTTGGAGATAGGTACCTTGGATCCACCTGCTTCCTGATGCTTGCCAGACCACTGCAGTTATTTTGCACAATTCTGTCACTTCAGCAAGCCAGCACGCAAATCCTCCCTGTTGCACCTTCTGTGGACACACCTGCCCGGTTCAATGTCACGCACAAAACCAAACAATGGGAGTTTCCTGCAGTTAAAAATAAAAAAGCTTAATTTGTATGCCTTTAGGACACCTTCCAAGCCCACTCTTGTGGGTATCTGAAATTGAAAGAAAATTATTTTATAAAACATACAGCAGGAAAACAGAAAGGCTCTACGTTACTCCTTTACTTAATCCTTTTTAGTTACCAGTAAGCATTAATTAATATTAAAATGACTATTTTGTTTTCTTTTTTCAGTCTTCCATCTTTTGCAAAAAACATATATATGTCATATGCTGAGAAACATCAAATTTCCTCGTAAGGAACGTTTTAATAGCCAAGCTATAAACCTCAGACCTAAGGGTTTATAGAGCAAACAGATCTTTCCCACAGCTACACAAACACAACTGCTAAAATAAAACAAATTTTATTTAATATAAAACTGTATTACAAGCGTTAAATACATATTAAAGGAGAGTTTTAAGGCTTTTTTCTGTAAGTGGCAGATATTATGAATAATAATCCATAAAATCCTCTGAATTCTAAAAAAGTGTATTCCATAAAACTTTCACTTAAATCTTTAACAGAGCTCAAACACTCGTAACGGTGATAACAGTAAAATACTACTAGTAGCAAACTATTAGAATTAACTGAAATAAGATTTGATATTTTAAAAATCACTTAAAAGCATAACACTTGTCCCCTCAGATCTCCTTACGGCACTTTATGTAAGCTAAGCAAATGTTGCTACCTACTGAGTTACTGCAATCTCTGCTCCACAAACTGAGGTGTATGTAAATTGCTCTGAAAAAACCATGCAACATCTGCCCTTTAATGGTCAGGAGAATTTAATATGTTCACCTTAAGAGACTCAGTAACAATGACCTTATCCTTTTTATCACTAGATTATCTTGGGGGAAAAAAAACCACCACCACGAATAAAGTATAGGTTAGTGGAAAACAAAACATCTTTAAAAATATTGTCCCAATAGATCTTAGTTTACAGTGGATCAGCAGTACTTCTGTATGAAGACAAGAGTGAGCTATAAACTGCTTCAATAAAAGTCAATTAACCCCTCAAGCTTGCTGCTGCAGCCCCTCTGCCGACTGTGTAATGGGCACCAGAGTGGTGTCACTTCAAGTACAAAGCGGTTAAACAAATACTGCAAGAATAATTACCCGCTGAGACAATAACAAGCAGTAATGCACATGTAAAAGCAAACCTTGTGCTAATTTGTGGCTTTAAAAAACATGCTGTATAATACAACAGAACTTGTTTTTCAGTCATTGCCCACTAATGTCCCAAGGCTGGGACACCTCTGGAAATAGATATAAATCAGGTCTTTTTTGTAGGTTAGGATATTGTATGTGAATGATACATACTTCTTCCTGTAAAGCAATACAACTCAGTGAAAAAAAAACTCCTGGAGTCAGAGTTAACTAGAAAATATTTTCCTTGTTAGAATTTTAATGTGAAGATATCTCTTCTCTTCATTAAAGTTATTGAACTGGAATGCACTGCAAGAAAGCTAATGGTTTCAGGAAGTGTTTTTGAAATGCTAAGTTTTGTTTAAAGATCAGCCAGGCAGTATTAAAATACTTTCCTACACAGCAATTAATTTTAGGTGTGCATCACTTTCCATAGTAATTCTACACCTTGCATTTGCAAAAAGCATTTTCAGAAAGTCATGTCTCTGCCAAACCTGCTTCTGATACAGATTTTACTTCATGAAACTCCCACAAAAATCAGCCATGATGGTGCTATATTCTTCCAGTCACAAGTAAATTATCCCCTCTTCTAGACACAATACAGCAGCAATTTAATTTTGTACATCAGTATTGTACAATAGAAAGCAAAAATAAATAAGTCTACAAGGGGAATTCTTTGAAGCGGAATTGCATTATATGGCCCCTCGATCAAGGTTTAAGTGCTGATTATTGTGATGGGTTGTCTACACACAGTAGAATATGGAATATGTTAAAAAACCAAGGAATTCCCCACCTATTGTACTTTTCAGCACCTTATATTTGCATTTCATCAAATATTCACCACTTTCAGTCATAAAGTACTCTATTTTTCTCTGGGTGCAGTAGAGTGGCACCTGCTGAGTCACTCCTTTTTCCATTCATCACACTCCAAGATTCCCATTTACATTTTCATTCGTGCCCTCTCGATTGTCTTCTATGATTGTTTCTGGATTTGGTGATAAGCTTAAATGATATACTATCTGTAAGTTATCTGTAGTTTGAATCTAACCTCTGAAAGATTCTATACAGAAACAACAGATAGGAATCAGTTTGTGTTTGCTTTAATGTTTTGAAACAGTCAAATTCTTTTTTAAGCATGACTAAAGGCTGATGAAAATTCATCCCTGATCCCTGAAAATGGACTGCACAGTCATTTATTTGTGATCGTACTGGAAACACCACAGCACCCGGAGACTGTGCAACTAAATATATACAGTAGAGCAAACAGATGAGGAGATTGCAATTAAAGGAGGTTAATATTATGTTGGCTCTTGCTAATTTATTGCTCACTACAGCAACAAATACAAGACTTGTGTGCCTCTGCTCCCTGTTGTTGAAACAGCTGAGTCTCAAATCGCAGCGCATACAGGAATAGTTGGTGACTCACTTAGAAAAGTGCACAGGAATGAATTAACCTGGTGGGTGTGTTGCTCCTGTAGAACCAAAATGCCGTGGTCTTTCCTTGGATGTCTCAACCTCATCCCCACTGAGATCAGTGACACTTTATCGGGTTCCTACTTAGATAAATGACACACATAAACATAACTGAGGAAATAAATTTCTTGGCACTTCTACACATATTTCACAGAGTTAGTGAAAAATAACAGAAAAGTAAGCTACATCCTGAGACCAATAGGTAACAATTTGCAGCACTTCCACTAAAACATAAGGAAAAACTTTTTACATAAGGAAAAACTTTTTTACCGTGAGGGTGCCAGAGCATGGCCCAGGCTGCCCAGAGAGGTTGTGGGGTCTCCTCTGCAGACATTCAAAACCCGCCTGGATGTGTTCCTGTGTGACCTGGTCTGGTGATCCTGCTCTGGCAGGGGTTGGACTGGATGAGCTTTCGAGGTCCCTTCCAACTCCCAATATTCTGTGATTCCGTGATTCTGTAAAATGTACAGATTTATCCTTGATGGCACAGCACAAAGCACAGTCTTTTTCCTGATTTGACTCCTGGTCCTTGGGAACCTTTCTTTGTAGCCCATACTTGATTGATTCATTAGGCATTGTTAATGGACAATTATTGTGCCCATCAGCATTTACAACCACTACTTTTTTCTATTGCAGTTACACCTCACTGTAGTTTCACATTATAGTGCAGAATTTGTGGCCTGTCTCAGAATTAGACAACAATCTGAGAATTCATTGTGCTTAACTTCGCTTAGGATGAATTTCATCTGAAGAATTTTAAAATACTGGTGAATACTGTGAAGGTGTTAGTATGTCCAGTACAGTAAACCTCTGACACAGAAGATTAACTTTTGTCTCAGTATAAATGTAGTGGCTAAAATGTTGCTTGGGGTAATATCTGCAGAGGCCTCAGGAAGGACTAAGGTTGTAATTAAAAGCAGCATGTGACCCTTATAAGAAATAACAGCAAAAGCAGAAACACCTGCAGTTCTTCTGTGAATAGTAAGATTCTGGTAGGAACAGAAAATAAGGGGAAAACAATTTAAAAAACCCCAAATTGTGTTTTTTTTCTACAGAATTGGAGAAATTAATCCATTTGTTCTATTTTGAGGAGAAACAAGGCAGAATATGTATCTGGAGGACTGGGAGATGTAGCCACACAGTTTATTTTGGATAGAGATTTCTGGTGAAAAAAATCAAAGATGCTTTTGCACAAGTTTTTGCAGTTTGTCAGACCATTAGGATATAAGGACTGATACTGCATCCCTTAAGACAGCCTCAAACTGCTACACATCTGTTTGCCTTTAGGAAATACTGTCAGGGATGAGGGCAGGAGAGGTGCCACTGAAATAAATTCAAAGTTCTTCCTGATTGATGTGCAGTGTGTCTTCATTAGATCTTCACTACTGTTATGTCTGCGCACTGAACCGCCCACATTATACAGCATTAAACAATTAAATAACTACGATAAAATAATTGTAAAAAAGTAATATAAATGTAAATGCAATGCCCTCCTCCAGGAGCAGTGGATTCTAGGTGTTATGAAGAAGCTGTTAGCAAATGAGTGGGCAAAATGAAGGCCTTCAAGTGTACCTGAATCTGTACCAACACAATGATTGTTAAGGTTACAATGTCTGATGAAAGTTTACTGAAAGCTTGCAAGTTGACCAGAACACACTTCTGTGCGGACGCAGATGTGTCTGTGGGAATTTGAGGAAATCATCTAGATCAGATTAAACCCAAGGTAGTCAGCTGAACTAAACAATGCTTTTTCCTTTATGAAAATCCCAAGCATTTTCTATACAAGGCAAAGACTAAGTCAGTTCATTATAATCAAAGAAATCAGACAGTAATGACAGGTAAGATGATACACAAACCAGTCCATAGGTTTCCAAATGTATGGGGAAAATGGTATTAGTAGTAGGGAACACACTTTCCAGCTATCCAGAATGCAGATTAATGGTGTTGATTAACTTGCACATACCAATGGCAAGTAGAAAACTGTTTCCAGCTGGTAGCGAAAGTTAAGAAAATTGATGACAAGGTGGTGGAGGACAAAGTGAACTCGAATCATCCCCAAAACCAGCTACGGACGTGTTCCACTGAGAGACCCTCATAAGTCTTTTCTGCATTTTGCTCCTTGAGATACTCTATAAGCTAATTGTAGAATATGCTACCATTTGTCAATGGGCAGCTACATTTTCAGAGCATTGGAAAACGGTTTTTCTTCCTCTCATCAATTGTTTTCTCCTATTGATTTTGTCTTCATTCAAGGAGAATGTATTCACAGGATCAAAGTGAATGATAAGTTTTGTAAAATGTCTCAGATTCTTGAACTAAAATCCAATTGGGAGGAGAAGTGAGAACAGCTGTGTGTCAGTAAGTAATTCAGATTCCAATTCTACAATCCTTTTATCTGAAGAATGTGTCTACCTCTTTTTTTTTTTCCAAAGAAAATTACTCCTTCAAAATTATGAATTTGGGAATCCTTTAAAACAATCAGGGTAGGTCAAATCATGTCTACCAGGAATATCTAGTGTTTCTCCTTTTTCAGCTCCTACTTTGTTGAATTCACATGCAGTTTGAGAAAAAATAAGGTTACATCAAGATTTTTCTGCAGATTTAACTGTTTCTAGGGTTCTGCTACTGGTTTGTACACCTGCCATTTTTAGGTTTTTCTCTTCTCAAAAGAGCAAATTGTATCAACTGTTTGTTTTTACCTGTATTAGCCCTAGAACTACAAAACCAACAGAACTTACAGTTACTTACCGTACTTTTGCAGCAGGAACACTTCCCAGCTGATGGAGAGCTAGCAGCAAAAGCAGCCAACCTGCTACTCTTTGATAGCCAGTAGAGTAACGAAAGCAGCACTTCTAGAGCCCAGAACTTTCTGAACAGGGATTACTTGATATCTCTCAATATTAAACTAGATCTCATTAACTCTAACACAGACAAGAAATACATAGGATTAAATCTCTTAATTTTGAGATAAAAGCAGAACATATCTGCGTAGGAATGCAAGAAAAAGAAATTGTTTTCCTGGTTGATCAGAAAGGAGAAAAGCAATGAAGTCATTAGCTTGATTCCGGAGCAAAACTGTTTAATGAAGTAACTAGCAAGTATGAAATTTAATACTAATGCATTTAAATACTACTGAAAACAGTGATTCAGAAAATATTTTTCAGGACTATCAATATGTGTATTAATAGGAGAGGGAGCCATAATTCAGAGGCGATTCCAGTGTCCCACTACTGCATCAGGAGTACGGTCTGGTACAAACACCTGACTGTGTACTCTGGGACAAACGTCACTTCTAGACATGCCTGTATGGAGTTTCATATGAAAAGGAAATACAAATGGCATTTTGTTGGGGTCATTTGGGGATAAACTCTGGGAGACCAAAGATGGAGTGATGAGATTGTAAGACACCTTTTCTCTCCATGTATTTTTGTGAACTATGGGACCCATCCATTGTATAAGTGGAAATTAGATTGTGTTCCTCAGTAATGAGAACTCTGTTCAGTAGAAAAACCAATGAATTTTTTTGTGAGGAGGCCTTGTGTCAGCCCGATCTAATGTCTCCTAAGTTCAATAGAAATGATGAAGATACTGGGCCATGGATCAACCAGGAACGGATAGCACAGAAGTGTGGTTCTGTGGCAGGAGAGAAAAGGAAATCATTTTACTGAATAACAGTTTGGAAGAAAAATCTGCAAGAATCTGTAGCCTCACTGGGTTCTATTTCCTGCCTGTCTTGTCTCTCCTTTCATCATTTAAATGCCCCTTTAAAGCATGCCTTACAGGCTCTGCGTGAGTAACGCTTGTTATGGCCTGATGAAGTTGTTTTGTAAAGTGAGATAAAAAGGAGAGAATAGCAGAGGTTACTGAAATGGCTAGACAGGCAATTACTCCCGTTCATATGACTAATATTGCACTTTAAGTCATCTTCAAAATACACCATTTAACTAAATTATCAGAACCAATTAGCAACATGAATATTTACTTAAGCTAATATAGCAGATAGCTTGCCCTTGAAAAAAGAATATTCTGCATTTATTGGCCTAAAACATACCTTGTCTTTACATTTTGTAGCCATTCTCAAGACAAAATCAAATCTTTAGTAGCCACCTCAGTGGAACTAGCGGTTTTTACTGTTCCCCTTCCCTTGGGTCAGTCCCTGGATCAGCACTGGATGCTGCAGCTTCAAATGCTAAAGAGCAGACAGAATCATCCTTAATGTTATCATCCTCTAGGCCTGTATTCATTAATAAGTTTGATACCTTGCAAATCTCTGTATTCACCAATCTGGGATAGTTAGAGGCAGAGAAATAATCTGATAAACTATAATTTCATTTTCTACGAGTACATAAAATTTTATAGGTAGCCTATAATAACATACCTAATAAAACCTACCATAATAAATGACAAGATCATACAATGTTACCGCTGACCAAAGGCAAGAACCAATAACTTGCCCTTCAGTTATTAGGTAAGACTATTTATCAGCATGGTCATGCACAGTACTTCAAGAATGCTTTATTCTGACACACACTAAGAAATTTTTACTATTTTTTCACAAAGATTTTATGATCCATTAATTTAACATAGCTTTTTATTTCACTATCTATAGCGAGTAATGAAGAAAGTAGTTTATCTAAACCCAAAGAAAGGTTGCATGCATCTTCTACTTGCTATTCCATACAACCAAGAATATAGGAGTTGGAAGAGGTAATCCAACACAAAGACGTATTTTCAGAAATGTACGTTATAGTACTAGAAATGGACAGATAGAGAAGATGACAGCAGCTTCTTGTGTCCTACTGCCTTGTAGGAGTCCCGCTGCCTCTCAGCACTCTCTGGGACACCTTTAACAGGCACAGACTCTTCATGACATGTCCAGTCTTGAACATCTCAACTCTGTCTCTCTGGCTTTTGAGTTTTTTGAAGCATTTTGCCTGTGAAGATTTCCATTCTAATGGTGACCCCTTGGCAAGTAGCCTAAGCTAGATCTGTACTTTTTCCAGGAGTAAAGCTTATTAAACTCAGCACTGTAGTTTTTGTTATTAATACAACAGAAACCACTATGGTCCTTGAAATACTGAGTTCTATACTGGAGGTAAGTTACAATGATGTAATTTCCTGTCTTGGAATTAATTTACTCTTATTTCTAACATTAGCATTTGTTTTTATACAAGTTTTCATTTTGTTGAATCTTTTGCAGGAAAAGCACAGAAGTTCTTCTTTGTAAGTTAAGATCTATATTAAGATCTTTTTATAAACCTTTTTGGTCCTTTCAGGATCAAAATGTTTAAGATGCTTATTCATGGTCTGATTTCCCATCCCCATATTTAACTGGAAGAACCACAATTGCTGCATTAAGCCAGAATCATGTGAGCAGCCTCATAAAAATGGATGGCATGATCATATCTGGAATTTACACAGGACCCTATTCAATAAAGCATATTCTGCCCTTACTGCAATATGATCCTCCAGAGCTTTAAAGTCTTTCAAGTGGAATAAAGATGTTGCTATAATGACAGCGAATGTAATGAGATTAAATGTATTTGGGAGTCAAGGTAAATGGCCTCACATCAGAAAGAATGTAGTAACAGAGATTCTTATAATGAAGACAAAGGATATTACCAGCCTATTTTTGCTACATTTCTTTGGCAAAGTAAGGCCACAGCAGGACATGCCATGTAATATGGATTCTGTGCTCCTTTCAGTATTTTACATTTAATAAAACCTGCATGCTTTGAGACATAAAGGAATAACTAAAAAGAAAAATCCTCAATAAGCAGAGAGATCTGTATCAGCAACTTAGAACTTCCCTAAAAAACTGGCAATCTGTTTTTTTAGGAATTAAAAGAATTTAAAGTAAGGAATTGCATTAGAATTGGGACAATATTTTTGTGGGATCAAAATAATCCCAGTGGAGAATTCAAGGCCCAACCTGAGGTCTGTCCAGAAAGAACATGCATACAGGCTTTCCCCAAACTTGCACATTATTATATCCCATAGTAAAACCCAACTGATTCTAAAATTTACTTTGATTCTGCTACTTTTAATATTTCCAGAGGAATTTATTAACATTTTTGCCCTATTTAACTTGAAACTCTACCTTTCAATACATGAAATTAAAAAAGATGCTCAGGAGTCATATTTATCACAGAGGTCAGCAATGTCACAAGGCTGATATCACGTAACCAGGGATCTTTGAAATAATACTACCACAGTTATGATACTAGTTTTAATGTTAGCAATGTTGTCTTTAAAGTGGTAACCTACACTGGAAAATAAGGAGAAAAAGATGACAATTTGGGTAACATAGAATTCTGATACATAAGATTATTCCTAGCTATTGCAAGCCAAATACCAGTTGTCACAGCAATACTGTTCTGTTTCTATAGAAAACATAACTAGTAGGCATAACTTTAATGAAAATTATTGAGTAGTTGTTTTGCTCTGATTATTTATTTCAGCTATTAAAATCAATAGTTGCTGAAGATGAGTGTTTTCAAAAAAAATAAATGGATTTAAATGAGAATTTGGCATCAAAACCCCATAATTAAAAACATAAACCTTAAAATCCAAAATTTTATCTTAAAGAGTCACATTTCTCAAAGCTTCAGATGCAATACATTCCCTAGAAATGCACCAATAGTTGTACATGAAAATTATTTTTCTCTGCATGTGAATGGCTAGATAGGTCTGTAGGTTTTCATATGTGCAAGGACCAGGAAATTCACACATTAAAATCACAGGGGGCTGTAGGTGGATTGCTGCATACCTTTACCAATATTACAATTTACGTGCCTAAATATCCTTGATTTTCTGCCTCATTAGAAAGCAAGTTTTTGGGTAGACTTCTCTTACTCAGCTGAAATGAAAATGGAAACAGCGATGTTAATAAAAGCCAAGTGCAGGGTGGAACGTTAGCACTGCATGCTAGGCATTTATTTAGTAACTGTGTTTTAAATTGGCAATATGCTAATGTTTATGATTTTTGCAAAAGACTTTAATTGCTCCATAAAATCATTTGATTGTGAAAGGAAAGCAATAAAACAGAGTCTAGCCGTAACAGATTATAGTCTCATAATGCTGTTGCAAGTATGGAGGAGCACGAAAGGAAAAGCCTTCCCATCTTGTCACACACAGCGTAACATCACCAGCACCAGTTGAACAAACTGCTTTAAAATCCTGCCTTCATTTATGCTGATGTCATCTTTGATTCGCAAAGAAAACAAACCAACTCAAAACCCTCCCCATTTCTTTCTTTATGATTTCACTTTCTGCTTTTCTTCTCTGGCAACACTAGCACAATCATTGTGTCCATCTTCTGCAGGACAGCTGGAAGGTTTACTGGTTTTTGAGATGCTGCAAGATGCTATGTCAATTTGTTGTGCATATCCAGATGTAGCGTGGACAGGTTGTTATGGTTGACACTGGTCACAGAACAAAGGCCTATTCATGTCAGCAGAACACCCAGTAAATCCTTCCTCTGTACCTCAGCAGAGGTTGTAATTCACACAGCTTTATTTGGCCCCCTTATTGAATTTTTGCTAATCCTAATAAAAAACAAATCTATTCTGCCTTCTCAGAATTGACATTACTTTCTTAAGGCTAACCGACTCTCACCTTGTTTGCTTTTCAGTAGGGCTGCCTTCTTATGGATTTTGTGGAATCAGACAAAACATGCTTTGTTGCATTGGTTTTATTCTCTATGAAATGAGATCTGTGATGGTAACTTGGCATGGCTGGCATAACAACTAAAAGTGTCATACAAGTGTTGAAGCTCAAGAATGTGGACAGAATCATCAGCATCTTGTATGTAGATGAGTAACAGGCCCCAGCCAATGCCCTGTTCAAATAATTTATCTAAATATCTTGCAAATATTTCCAACGTATGCCAACCTCAGCAAAAACAAGTTGAACTCAACTTCTGTAGCAGCACAGGAGTCCTGGAGTCCCCATGCACACAACATACTAAGCTTCGCCAGCTGATGTTACATAAGTTCTCTATCTTACATGCCACTTCATTAAAACTTGCCTTGCTCCTGCAGAGACCCTCCTCTTGTGAAATTCTGTTGTGATTGAACCAAATCTGAAGAATTGAGATTACAAAAGCCTGCCCTGCTCCAGTCCGTGTTCAAGTGACGTGAAGTATCAGAACGTCATGGAGCCTGAAGAGGATTTTTGCAGCACCATTTATAGATCAGCTTATGAGAAGAACAAAGACTTTCTCATCTTTTGTAGAGAGCCCTTACTGTTTTCAGTCTTTCATAATAACCCTTGTAGTTTGAAGCTGTAAATTAGTGTAGGTAAGTGATAATAAAGAAGGAACAGCACAATTTAGGAATTAAAAAAATAGTTGTACAGGAAGATCTGTGGTAAACATTCAGGTAACAACAGCAAGAGAGGGAAATGCTGTATTTCTTTACACACTCCAGCTGAATTAAAGAGAGTACAGCTGTAGCAATAAAATGTTGTTTCTTAAGAAGTGAAGACACACCTCTTATTTGTTGGAAAAATTCAAACTTGTAGGAGCTCTTTGGAGGGTGACACTCAGAACTCAGTGCATGATTTCCTCTAAAATTTGCCTTTCTCTCAGTACGGCTCTTGTCACTCCTCCCAGAAAACTCTTCAGAAATTTAATTAAGCAACATAAACACTGGGAAGGTCAGAAGAGGAGCAGATGCTGGAGTACTCTTATTTTTGATTTTTGGTTGTTTCTCAGATACCATGGCAATAGTGATCAAATAAAAGTGAAGATTAGATTAGACAGAATGAGAAGTTGGAAGTGACTTTGTGTCACTAGCATTTGCTTCTAGGAAAATTGCACCAAACAGAGCCTATTATTACTCTGTTCCAACTGACTAAATGCTTTAAAATTCTGGAATGTTTTAATATTTTGTAGGTAGAGAAGAGCAGCAATATTTTATTTCATAAAAATTAAGATTCTAAGAGCTAAATTTGAGCATTACTGGGAAAACAACATGTGGAGCAAGAATTGCCAGTAGTCACCAGTTGGTTTTACCATGACTTTAGGGAAATAAGAAAAAAGAAAGAGAGAGAGGTGTTCAGTCCCTCCTCTTTCATGTACAAAAAAGAATGCCTCCTATAGGAAGATCCCAGGTTGTCTCTGGCAGAGCTTTGGTAAGCAACTCTCAAGAAAGAGACAAGCAAGGTTGGAAGTCACCTGCTGAGTAAAAGATTGGGAAAATTCTTATGAATTCAATAATTTTTAGAAAAACAAGTTTGCTTAGTTATTTTCTCCTTACTTTTACATAAATCCAAATTACAAACAGCCAGAAGAGAAACTGGCAGCATAAACACTTATGGAAAAGGGTAACTAATATGGTGTGGTGATGCCTCTGGCAGGAAGGCAAGTGTTCAGTTTGGTATAACTACAAAACACTAGTCTGAAACTCACGATGACTGGTTCTTTTCAGCACACTCTGTACATCAGAGAGTACATCACAAAATGTTCTGCAGTATAAAATACTCTCAGGAAATACTCCAGTAAGGGTCAAAAAACCTTCATAATACTCACGAAAATGAAATGGGGATTTGTAGATCTCATTCTGAACATTTAAATTCCTTCAGCTCTGCTGGATTCCATCTCAGGAACAATTTGACTTTGACTTTCCTCTGGGCAAGTAAGTCACCACCATGCTCTTGTAATCATTTGCAAGAATCATTTTACACTCACTTATAATTGTATGCCTGATGGGAGCATTTGGGTTTATGATCAGAAATACTCCAACTAAATGGCAAGAAACACACAAGCAGAAATCTTGTGCACTTTGAAGAGCTTGTGTGGTAGCTTGAAGTTTGTTGCAGCAACACTACAAAATGAATTGACAAATTCCAACAGGACCAACAGATCCTCTGTGGGTAGACACATCTGAATTAGTCCATGAAGAATGCAAAGACTTTGAATGCTCCCATCATTTTCCGATGAGACCCTAGGGATTTTGTAGTGCCTCTAACAGTGGTGGTATTTTTATTCTACTTCCAAATGAGTGTTTTTTCAAGTTGATTTTAATTTTTTTTAGGTATTTGTAGATACGAAAAAAATTAAGACGTTAACATTTAAAAATCACTGCAGCATATTCCATAACAATGGTTTACTTGTTTTAAAGCAGGAGACAAACTTTTATTTTCTGGGTTTTTTTTCCTCCCTCTGGTTGAAAAGGGAACAATGATATTAAGTAACCTGTAACCTTCAGAATAACATCAGACTCATCTCAGTGAACTCTTAAAACAGACATTATCACAGAGATTAATTTACAGAAAAGTAAATGTTAGATGTAATTAATTCGGTAGCAACCTGTTCCTTGAGTATTTAATCTCATACTGTGTGCTAGAAGGACCAAGTGATAAAATGACTTGTAGCAATGTACGTGGCAAGGGTTGGGGTTTTTTTGTTACCTCCATTTGGTGTCAGAAGATCAGGACTGCTATTCTTAAAGTAACAATTTTGCCTCAAACTTTAGGCATTCATTTAGATATATTTCAAACCTGTTTTACAAAGTTTTCAGCTTAATTTTCCTCTGATTCAGAAATTATTTCTGATTAGCTAAAGCAAAGCATCAACATTTTCTAAATAAATCTTCAAAGGAGATTTTCTGAGTACAAGGACAAGAGTTATGTCTATGTTAAAATTTAGGAAATATTGGGTCAATAAATGTACGTTTTGATTAAAATATATTATGTCCACACTCTATGCAGGTTTGTGTATCTGACCTTTTCTCTCATTCTAGAAACTTCTGCTGAATTAGAATGAAATTCTGGCAGCATGGAAATCACACTGAACTTTGCTATGCATTTTAGTGATGCCATATTTCTCTCAGCCTTTTTATAGCTTAGTTTTCATAACAACCATTTATATGCCTTCCTCCAGAAGGTATCTTTGTGTGCTGTGGGCTCTGTATCTGCCCTGTTATCTCAGCAGTGCTCTTTGGATATGAGAATCCAAATCTGGTGGTCGTCAAGCTAATCAAACTCTGTTAAGCAGCTAAAAATGACAAGATAATACTCAGCCCCACACATACTGATCAGAGTCACTTTGGAATGACAGAATGAAGCACCAACAATGTCCCAGCCAACTGGAGAAATTTAACAGCGTTTGATTAAAAAATGAAAAATCCCCCCACAAAAACCAGGAGGTAATGTCCACGAACCCATCATCATAACCAATCAGGTGAGGTCAGTACAACTTTGCCAATTATTTCAGGTTTTGTCTAGAAAACATATTCAGTTTGGATAATGATTTTTCCATAATGGCATTATGTTGAATTTGTTTCCTTAGATATCGCCTTGCCAGTCTCACATTAATTATTCAAGCAAGGTCAAATAAAAAGAGAAAATGGGACACAGGCTGAATTGCAAAATGGGAATTCTAGTTTTTCATCATCTGCAGTTCTTTACAGTTCTGCCTCTGTTGTGTGATTTGTAGACACACAGACATTATTGTTCCAGGAGCCATATGCTCCAAAGGGAGTGCAGAAGGGAACAAGGAATGTTTAGAAGAGAGATTCTGACTTACTGTATTTTGAATTAGTTTCTTAAAGAATACCCACACATATACATAGAATGCACAGAAAAAATATATTCCACAGTCATAAACATCTGCAAGATTGCATAATTCTGCGTGAGTTTTGTTACATGAACAATGAACTAGAGAAATAATATTTTGAAACCTATGAAGCATTTTAAAGTAGAAAACAATTTCTATTTGCATTAAAATTCCTTTCATAAAGCAAGCTATTCTCTGCAACTCCACAACTAGCAGGTCTATAGTCTGTCAGCAGTACATTCATTTCTCACCTGAATCTTTTCTGATATTCCCCAAATGAACTAGGATAAAGGTGCAGTTTCTGAACAATGTGAATCAGGAGTCTTGGCTTGAACAATACACAGGCACCCCCTTGTCTTTGGCACTGGGGCAGACCCAGTCTGCCAACAAGAAAATGGTCACACAAGCTAAAGGAAGGACAGAAAACTGTATGGTGGGGAGGTTCTGCTCAAAAGGAGTAAGATCACAATATTTCCCTTAGTAATTAAGGTGCATATTTAATGTGAAGCAGTCTGAGATTAAGTCATGTTAGATACATATATTTAGTATGCACGTGCATATGACCAAAATTACTCTTATTTATGTAGTAAAACACAGTATCACACAGTATCATTTAGGAATTACAGTAAAGATTAGAATTTATTTTATGTTTGGTGCATAACTTGAACATATTTAACACATTAGATTATATGCTTCAAATGAAAGCCGCACGGAACCTTAAACTCTTCAGTATTATTGCAATTGAAAATGTAATTACAATAACGCAAAGTTTATTCCTTTAGGTGACAAAGGAAAACAGAACTACGTAAAAGTAAAACAATCCTTTTTCGTGACTTGATTGCTACATGTAGCTCACACTAACACTGTCATCTTTTGATTCAGTAAGCACATTTTTCCTTTTCAGGGCTTCCAGGTAGTGTAAGGATGTGCATTCATCTTTGCCATGCTTGCATATGTATATTTGTACAGTAGTTCAGATCTGCAGCAGGCAGTTATATGTAAAAATTTTTCTGCTGCTTATTCTGGAGTAAAAAGCAAAGAACATTAATTTAATCCTCTTTGTGATAGCAAATGAACTAATTCAAGATACTTTAAATCCAGTAAGTGTATGGAACTTATAGTCCATATATCACTAAGTTCTTGAATGTCATTTATCAAACAATGGGCTACGATTAATGATGAGAAAAAGTGACACCTGCTCGTCTCATGTCTTGAGTTACCTAATCTTAATTATTGGTTATTGTCCTGGTTTTGCTAGGATTGTAGAATTTTTTCCTTATGAAGCTGATAAATGTCTTTTTATTTTTCTTTCTGGAAGGGAGACATTTATATTTTTCAAGGCTTCACCTGTGGTTCTAGGGTTTTTTTTTTGTTTTCTTTCTTTTTCCCTTCTCTCTGCACAAGACAAAGGGAGGGAAGTGAGAGCCCAGGACTTTCTGGGACAGGTTGATCTGAGTAACAGTAAAGTTGTATTCTATCCCACAAATGCCACACTCACTATAAATTGGGGAGTTTGAAGGGGATGACCCCTTCAGCCCTTCCTCCTCCTTTTTCAATCCCTCCTCTCTTCATTCATGATGGCAGCCCATATAGGTTCCTGAGGCTTAC
>NW_010172651.1:562-765 GCF_000695765.1 Mesitornis unicolor | reverse complement strand
ATGAAAGTGGGAGGGGAAGGGGGCTGCAAGGAGACACATCCAGACCCCTCACAGGTACAGGCAGGAGAATGTGCCATGAGAGGGGCTCAGTGACTGATGGGGGCTCAGTCACAGTGCAGAGAGGCGCAGGGATGGAGGGAGAAGTTGTTTCAGCACAGCACGTACCTTGCTGCAGCGGGATGCGAAAAAAGGGGCCATATCAA
>NW_010172651.1:0-230 GCF_000695765.1 Mesitornis unicolor | reverse complement strand
TCTCACACTGGCTTCCTGCGATGGCCAGCACAGGGAGCCAGGGCCATGAGAAGGAACTGTCCCTAGAGTTGCACTGTAGTGCTGGGGTATGGGTCTCACCTGGCTCACCAGGAGGGGCCCAATCGTGTTGGTGGTGTAGGTCTGGGTCATGTCCTCAGGTGTCTCGGTATCAAGAGAGTTCAACTTAGCGATTCCAGCATTGTTGATGAGGAGGTTCAGCCCCGAGCCCC
>NW_010172650.1:3071-11662 GCF_000695765.1 Mesitornis unicolor | reverse complement strand
GCTGGAGAGCCCCAGGTCCCGGCCCGCTGACGAGGGGTTGGGTGGGCGCAGCAGCCTCCGGCCATTTCCTGCACGCCACGGCCTTCACTCGCCCGGTTGGCACCGCTGCCAGGCCGCAGAGCTCCTCAGCGTTCATCCCCTCACCGTGTGCTGGCTGGCCGCTGCAGGACGGTTATGCATCCGATTATAGGTCTGCATTTCAGTCACCTTGGCTGCTTGTGAAGTTTCCAATTAATTTTAAAATGCTTCTCATAACCCCCAAGTCCTCTCCCGGCCCTGACTCGTCCTCCTTTGCCAATTCCTGTTGCCTTTGTATGTGGTGTTAAAGCCCAAACACCAGAAGGCACTGCCAGTTCCCCTGGTACAACACAACCTCTCCCTGCAGAGGGCCCAGCGCAGCACCTCCCCTGCGCCAAGCTGGGTTAAAGTCATTTACATTCTCCCAAGGATTTTAATTGGCCTCCCCAGGCTCAGTAATTATCACAACAGTCTCATTTTACTATGCAGAGCCCTGGGAGCCTCGTGGGAGATAAATGGGTCATCTCCATCCGTGAGGTTCTCCATCACCAGGAGAGTTTCCAGCCTTTTGGGGGATCAGAAGGAACAGGGGGAACTTTCAGGACGTGGTGTCTCCTTTACGTTCCCTCACTGTGTGATGGAGCCTCCACCGGCTCCTTCAGAAGGCAGACCAGGGACCATACAGCCCTCCCCATTCGTACTGGGGTTAGGGTGCTTTATAAACGTGCTATAAACGCAGTACAGGGGCTGTTCCCATTCCCTTTCTCCAGCCCTAGCCCATCTTCCCTGAAGCACCCTCAGCCCAGCCATCCTCTGGGGCTGCAGGGCTGGGGAGGGAGCTCAAACCCTCCTGCACCAGGAGCAGCCTCTGTGTTATCCCCTTCACCTGTGTCCCAGTGCTCCCAGCTGCCCATCACTGGTCGTGCTCCATTAAAACCCCAGCAGGCAGAGGAAGCTCTGGTTGGAGTCTGCAGTGTGAGCCCTAGCAAGTCTTTGCTCGTCCTCATCGCATCCAGTTTTGCTCCTGAACACATAGGATGTGGATCCGATCCCCCATCTGCAGGACCCTTACGGCGGTGACAAAACCCTCCAGCGATGCAGGGAGGTGAGTGAGGCCAACGCTGCGGAGGTTGCGGGCAAAAAGCAATGTGTAACTGATGCTGTTGCAGTTGCTGGCATCGTGATGTTCGATAGGGAAGTGTTTTCTCCTTAGTGGCTATAGGGGACTGAGGTTTATGTGCACCAGGCCACAGTGTGAGACTGCAGAGCCCAAAGTCCAGCCAAAAGGTGCTGGGAGGAGGTGAAGTTGATTGTGTTGCCTGTTTTCTCTTGAACCCCTCTGCCTGGGTAGAACTGGTTGGAGGGAAGATGAGAAGCTCATGATTTTGGAGGAGAGCCCGCGTGGGCTGCCTGTGCCTGGGCACTGCGGGGTTTGCCTGGGCACTGCGGGGTTTGCTGGTGCTCCTGTACTGGTTGGGTTTAATCCCATCTTGGTTGGAGATTTCTGCTGCATCGCATTGTGGCGAGGTCTTGGATCCTGGCTGGATATGCGAAGCTTAAACCGAGCATCCCTCCTGCGTGTGAGCTGGGGGCTCAGCCTGGCCCCCCTTATCTAGGCCGTGTGTGGAGATCTGCCCTGTTTTAAGCCCTCTCTCAGCCTGACACCCAGCAGAAGGTGTTTCTCCTCTCTACGCCGCAGTGCTGGCACGCGCGGTGCCCGGCAGCCCTGGCCCTCAGATGCCCTCTGCGCTTGGCCGGCGCAGGGCTCTGCGCAGCCGTCTGCCGCCTTGGCCGCCGACCAGCCCGAAAGGTGCCCGTGCCGCAGAGATCCCTGCCCACGTCCCTCCCCTGGTGGGGGGACAGGGCTGGGGGACCCCCCCAGCATGAGCCGTGCCCCCTCTTCGCATGCAAATGTGTTGAGACCCGTGTCATGTGTGCTGTCGTTGCAGAAAGCAAATAAGGGCTGCAGGGCTTTGGCAGCGAAGTCTCTGCTCCCAAGCGTGTGTTGGATGTCGGCGTTAAACTTTATGGTGTTCGATGCCTCATTTAAAGAGTGTGACTAAATTGTCCTCTACCTCCTGCTTGTGAGGACACAGGAGCTTAATTTTATCGCCTCGCTAGGCACCAAAGTCGGGGCCGGGCCATTTCTGGGAAAAAAGCCTGTGCGTGCATGAGCTCCTTCACCCAGGGCTGACAGAAATTGCCTTGCCCTTCAAAAAGGGAAGGGAAAAACCGTAACGCGCTCCCTGCTTTGAGCAGTTCCTTTTGCCTGGATGCCGCTGTGTGCTGGCAGTGAGAGCCACAGCTTTAGCCCATGGCACAGGAGACTGAGGATGCTCTTTTTGGGATGGGCCATCCTTGCTGCTGTGGGCACGGAGTCCCCCTGCCACCACCTTCCCATGGCTCCTGTGCCAAACCCCAGCTCTGTCTGGGCAAACCCCGTATCAGGTCCTGTTGCCCTTTCACATGGGGTGGTGCAGGGTGCATGTCCTGTTGCAATCCGGGGCCGTGGGGCTCGGGGCGGTGACTTGCGGCCGGCGTGGAGCCAGGGCTCCCCGCGCTCGGTGGCTCCTGGGAGCGCTGGTTTTCTGGAGCAAGAGAAACAACTCCTAAAAAGGAGCAGGCAGATGGAAAATTGATACCAAATGGTGATAGCAGTCCCTTGAGGAATGAAGTTTGATCTCTCAGCCCGTGGTTCCTGGGGGTTAGGACACGGACGCTCAAGGCTATTTTAGAGGGATTTTTTTTTTAAGAAAAAGTTTATTATTTTTCCCTTTTGTAAGTTCATGATTTTCCCAGACGCGAGCTGGCTCTGGGATTTGATGCTGATGGCACAGGCTGTGGCTTTGGATGCGTGCAGGGGGAGATAGGTCTGTGGTGCTGTGCCTGGCCCTGCTCTGGCTGCTCCACGGGTCCTGCAGGGCCAGGGACCATCCCAAACTGGGGGGAGTTTGCCAGCCGTCTCCAGTTAGAGACAATCCTCAGCGGGTCCTTCCCTGGTTCCCAGGCTGTGGTGATCCTTCCCATCTTCACTGTCTGCCCCTGTGGCTGCAGATGCTGCTGCTGAGCACCATTTCCAGCTGAATTTCCGGGCTTAATAACACAGTTTATGGCTGCACCACTCTGTTAAAAACCTCTCCTCCATGCATGGCCCAGCTGCTTTTTCTATCTGGACTGGTTCCTGTAGGAAATTGCCTGCAGTGCCATGGACAGGAGGCTTCACCTTGTGCAGACTGTGATGCTGTGGCTTGTTGTGCCCTGCTGCTTGGGGTGCCCGGCACAAGGCATCGTATGGGCCTGGCAGCCATGGGAGAAGGGGAGCTGAGCTTCCAGGGAAGGCATTTCCAGCAACTGCAGATCCCATCCTCAGAGACAGCATGTCAAGGAATTACCCTCTCCCCCCTCTCTCTGCACACTTCCTCTGCTTTTCCAAGTAAGTCTCTGGCTCGTGGCCACGTCTGTAGAAACTGGAGCGGGGCAGATCCATGGGAATGCTGGGGGCTGGAGGTCGGTGCTGGCCAGGTTCACAGTGCATGGCTCTTATCTGCAAGTGTCCCCAGTTAAGATGCTGAGCTGCTCCCTCTTCGCTATCTCCCTCGTGAGCACTGTGCTTCCAGGGTGCTCGATGCCACAAGGAGCCGTGAAACTGCCTTCAGCGCCAACAAAAGTAAATGATGATTGGGATTTATATTTTTTTAGCATTATTTTTGGCAAGTAGCAGTGTCCAGTGTTGGTAACTCAGTCCGTGGGGTCCGTCTCATACCCCTGATAACCACCCAGCCGGTCCAACCCCATGGGGTGGCAGAGGCTGAGGGCACTCCCTGCCGGCAGAGAGCTCCCAAACTGCCCTGTGTTTGCTCTTCCCCCTCTCTGGGAGATGCTCTGGGCACAGCACTGATTGCCATGCCCTGGTGGGGATGGCTGGGGGCTCTGATCCCTCTTTCCAGCAGCCGGGGTGAAGGCAGGGACCACATTCCCCCTGCTAAAAAAGCACTTGATGTCTTTGTGGGTGCATCCCCAGCCACATACCCTGTGGATTTTCTTTGGCTCATAAATATTCCCCTGCCCTCCCCAGTGCTCCTAGCAAATAAATTATCTAAAGCTATATTTCCCTGTTTCGAAGCCTGGTGAAAGAAATTCAGCAGCCCCCCTGGCTGGAGGGGCTCACACACCATCCTCCTGTTTGCATTTGATCCGCTTCATCCCGTGTCAAGCAACCCTTGAAAGCCGCAGAGGGCTGCAGGCAAATCACTGCAGCATGTCACACGTAGAAGGTACATGAGAGTGTCCCACCACTTCCTCTGACCCGAAACGTCCCCCTGCCCCAGAAAGGAGCCATCCTGGATAAATCAGAAATGCAGCTTGCTGGGCTGGGAGCGTGTCTGGCCCAGGAAACCCCTGCAGGACGCAGTTTGGGGATGGTTTTGGTGTTCTCCAGGTGCCTGCATGCCCCTACTGCTTTCAGCTCCCCCTTGCCTGCACCCCCCAGCACCTCACCCGCTAACGAGGGCTGCCCTGTGGCTGGGGGCATCTCCTGCACCTCCTGCCTTGCTCCCTTTGCTCTCCATCACAGGAGTTTTCCTGGGATGGAGAAGGAGCCCTGCCCCATACTGCAACCCTAACCTCACCCCCAGCCCCTGCTGTGCGATGGGGCTTGAAGCCATGGAGCTCGTGCGACTCCACAGGTGCTGTGCGCAGCCAGGCTACGGGCTCTCTCCCTTGTAATAAATCAAAATTATTCTCCACTTCCCCATCGCCTCCCCTCAAAGGTTGTTATTGCTCAGCCGTGGCCTGACTTTAATTATGAAATAAGAGCAGCGGGTGCTAGGTGCCGTTAATTGGCTTTGCAGGCGAGGTCTCAGCAGCGAAGGTTGAAGGCATCGGCCGATCGATGCGCTTGGTGCCTGGTGTGCGTCAGCTCAGCCTGACGTGAGCCCTTCGCCAGGTCCTACATTTGGTGCCCCGGGTGGCGTTCGCCCAAGAGCCGTTGCCAGCCCCCAGGTACTTTTATGTGGCTAATCGAAGCCTCGAGGGCTCGGAGATCCCCTGCCTGCGTTAGGGTGGATTTTGGCTGCTGAGAACGAATTCCAAGGAGGGAGAAATGAAATGATTTTATTTTCTGCTGAAATAAAGCAGATGGGATGATTCTGGAAGTCGGAGCGAGGGAGGGGGTGCCCTGCCAGGCATCATGTGAGGAAAACACACTGACTGCTCCAGCAGCTGTCAAAAGGCTGAACAGATGAGGCAAGGTGCCCGAGGAGTGTGCGGGGATCTCATTTACCTGGTAATTAATGGAAATCGTGAAACAAATCAACACACGCTCCCTATGGAGAGCTTCACGCTCCGCTTTCAAACTGCTGATGGAAACCTGGATACGGCTCCAACGCGGGAGGGGTTCAGAGCTCCTGGTTGTCCGTGGGCTGTCCTCGCCCACCAGCGTGGCTGTGGGATGCTGACCCTGCCTGTGCCATTGGGGCACTGCTAATTGCTCTGCGATCAGGGGGACTCGCAGCGCTGTCACCGGCAAAGACGCCTTGACTCAATGAAGATGTTACGGCGAGCCCCATCATCTCCTCGGATCCTGCTCAGCAGAGCACATCACAGCTGATTTCCCAGCTCCAGCCCTCTCAGTGCCCCATCCCTGCTGGTTTGGGGATGCTGATGGGGGCCTGAGCTGGCGACAGCACCGTGCCCTTCTGTTTGTGGAGAAATCTCACCCCAGCACAAAGTGCTGTGCCATTTTCCCTTGCAAGTTAATTAACTTGGCTCCGTTTAAATATTAAAAACGCTCTTCTCTTGCTATTTTCCTCCTTCCAGAGCAGCGATGTGCTGCTCTGCAGCGCTCCTGGGTGGGAGCGGCCGCGCTTGCTTCCGAGTCAGGGATTTAAGGATGAGAGAGCACTTTGGTTCCCCGTCTTCTTGTTTATTCAACGCGTGCAAAATGCTTTTGCAAAACAAAATCTTGCACGCAGTTAATGCCAATCGGATGTGCTGACAGCACGGGCTGAGCTGTGCACGCCAGCATCTGGGCTCTGCCCACCCCTGGGTGCTTCCAGGGAGGGGAACTGACCCCAAAATATTGAAGCCGGGTGTGTAACTAACCCTAACTCACCTCCTTGGTCCCCTCCTGCCTGTAGTTAGCAACTGGTGTAATCCCCGGGCCATAACGCTTATGATCCCTTCCAAAAACTTCATCTGAATGCTAACTATGTTCTGAGGTATGGTAAATGCCAAATCCCTTTTGAATCTTGCTAAAAAAAATATAAATAAATCTCATTTTAAAATATGCAAATGACCTTTCTGCTTTCCTAAAAAACTTCCTGCTTCTGGAACTTTATGTTAAAAATACTTGCTACTGGATAAAAATATATAGCCTTGGAGCTTGCGTGAAGGATGGGGGTCAGGTAAGGACCCTGCCCCATCTCGATGGGCCCTTTAGGGCTGGTCTGGAGCTGATCATTGAACCACTGTGGTAAAACCTCTCCCCGAGACCCTGACAGGAGAAACTGCGGAAACTTCTCCTGAGGAATTGGTGGGTTCTCGCTCCCTTTGGTATCGCTCATGTTATAATTAAGAGATAATGTCAATAGAATAAAACATTGTCTCAGGATAATGGTCTCCTGCCGCTGCTGGAGTGTCAAGGCAAAGTCAAATCATTTATCAGAAACGAATGTGGAGGCAAGCCTGGGACCTTTGTTTTCCCAGCAAGAGGCATTAATCCTGGCACGACGATATTCCAGCGCTGTGATTTCTCCTGCGCCCGGTGATTGATGCCAATGCACCGTGGGGGCGGCTGAGCGATGGGCTCCGGTTGCGGCGCTGTTGACCAGGTGAATTTTGACTCCTTGAAGTGTGCAGTAGCAAATGGAGGAGCGCTGGATCATGCGGGGGCATGTCAGTAAGTGTGATTGTGGTTTCTAAAGGTGGGTTCGTGCTGGCTCTGACCAGCCGGGATGCGTTTTGGGGCTGTGTCTGCCTTGCTACTGCAGGGTTGCTCATTCATTAAAGCAGATCTGATCTCAGAGCCTGCTCCCATCCCCTGCCTGATTTCACACTGCTTTGGAGGCTTTTTGGGGTCCCTCTTTGAACATTGGCTTGACTTTGCTGGATTTTGGCATGGGGCTGAGCAGCTTGCTGGCTTGATGTATTTTTGGAGTGTTGCTGAGCACAAATAACCCCAGCCGAGGCGAGTGTCCTTGGATCCCGGTCCTTCAGCAGCATTACTGACTCTATTTCATCCCCAGGTGGTCCTGGAAAAGCCAATTGGAGCTGATTTAATGGCATTGGGTTACTCTGAAATTGTCCCTAGCGTCCTCAAGGACCTGAACGGGACGGCAACCCCATGGTGGCCGGTGGGATATGGGTGGGCAGGATGAGAAATGCCCTTGGAACAGCAGCAGAGCTCTGGGGAGGTGGTGCCAGC
The DNA here is from genome assembly GCF_000695765.1 of Mesitornis unicolor. NCBI lineage: Eukaryota > Metazoa > Chordata > Aves > Mesitornithiformes > Mesitornithidae > Mesitornis > Mesitornis unicolor. The sequence continues at coordinate 4,221 of NW_010172650.1, read as the reverse complement.
ACAGGGACACTCGGTGCTGGAGCCTGAACCCCCCTGCAAGCAACTTTCCTGTGCTCTCTGTCCCTGCACTGATGTGATGGGGGTTTGGTGTATTTTCGGTTGTTTCTGTAACCTTCCCCTACTGCTGCCTGTCCCGACTTGGGTGCACAGCTCACATCGTGCTGTGGGAGCTCGAAACGCAGCACAGAGCCGGCCCAGGACATGCTGACTGCCAATACAGGTGCGTTTTGTGCATGGCTGGCTTAAAAACACTTAAAAAATATATTTGTTACTTAAATTTAGACACCCAAATCCATGAGCTGGGCACCTTTGCAAGAGGATAGCTGCAAAACCCAGAAGAAAGCCTTGGTCTGTAGCTGCCAACCCCAGCCCAAGGCATAGCTACCTCCTGCGCACGCTGTGATCCCGGCAGCCGTGTGACAATTTAGCCAGGAAATGATTAATTGCAAACGAGGGATGCTCAAGGGCATCCCGAGACCCCGGAGCAGCCCGTGCCGGGCACGGCAACGACGCGGTTGTGTGTCAGGGTCTGTATGGTCCCTCTCTGCGCCGAGCTCCGCTCCTGCTGCAAACACCAATAAAGATGTCAAGCCGATGCGCGCGGGGAAATAAATCACAGCGTTTCTTTTTCTCCCGCCCGGAGCATCGAGGTGTCTCCTGGTGTGGTGTGATGGGGAGCAGAGGGCTGTGATTGCACATCTGTGCTGCGACTGCAGATCTGTGCTGCGCTTGCAGCCCCTTCTCACTGGGCTCTGCCGGGCTGCCCATCACCCTGGCCTCGGGGCAGGTGTGAACAGGAGCCTGTACCCCAGAGGCTCCCCCTCATCTTTGCTGTGTGCTGCAGGAGGCCCTAAGGTGTTGCCATTGCCTGAGAGTGGTCAAAGAGAGAAAAAAAAAAAGGTGGAAAACTTAAAATGATGAAGAGCTTTGAGGCAGACCTTTGCTGTCGGTGAGAAACAGCAAGCCCTGATTTAAACAGCCCCTTCAGTGACTGACCTACACCGAACAAATCCATTTACAGTGTCTTGTTTCTCCTCACTGTTTAACTACCAGAGTTCAGAGACGATTCCTTAAATGTTAATGGTGCAGGAATTTGGAAACTTTCCCGGAGTTGCTAGGGGAGGCGAGCAGGAATAAGTCTGCCCTGCTT
>NW_010172650.1:0-3040 GCF_000695765.1 Mesitornis unicolor | reverse complement strand
CTGAACATCAGGAGGGCTGTTCTCGCCTACTGCTTCGTAATTAAAGTGCTGAAAGACCATCGCTCTTGGAGGGTGATGGTGCCCCCATTCACCCCCCTGGGTGAGGTCCAGTTTTGTCTCTAGCTGCAAGGACAGCAGGTTGGGAAGTGTGTAAAGACACAGTCCTTGCTCTTGTCCTGCTCCTGCTTGGATGGGGACCGGGGACACTGGACAGGCTGATGGTCTCAAGCCCTGTAGGGTCTGTGTCTGATCCCTGGTGCTGCCATCCATGGGGAAAATGAGCTTTAAAAGGAGCCACAAGTGCTGGACATCCCTGTCCTCCTCCGGCTCTTCAGACTCCAAACTTGGATCTGACTCCTTCCCCTGTCTCCTTAAGAACAAGTGCTTGGCCCAAGCCTCATGGCAACTTTTGACGGTTTAAAAATTGATGCCTTTCTCTGCTCGTAACTTAAGCTGTCTAGTTTATCAGAGACATATGGAAAGTTTATTGCATTCTTATTACAGACCCAGCCAAGTGAGCTGACTAATGAATGTGATTTTATTTATTCTTTATTCTTTTTAAGCTAGGACTTGGCATGGGAGACCTCTTCCAAAGGAGGGTAGCTCTGGGTCGAGAAATAAATCACCAGAAGTTTTCTCCCTCTGTCCTAAGAGTTCAGCTTGGCAAAAGCCGCAGCGTGTCTGATTTTTGGGGGTGGAAAGTGAGGCGCAGGCGGAAGCCAAGTGTTTGTGGGAGATTTATTGTGTTTCCCCATGACGACCCCAGCGGCATCTGACAGCTCGGCACTGCCAGATCCCTGCCATCCCCCTGCCTGTGGACAGGCTGCCAGGAGGGATAGCACAAATCCATGGGAAACCATCGCTTTGTGGCTTGAAACAACTTGAGTTTTGTTAATAAAATGGATGGGGATGCTCCTGTCACCACCGTCCCTGCAGCCACTGCCCTGAGTGACCCTTTCTCCTAAGCCAGGTGCTGCTTTACTGGTGTTTTTGGGTTGTGGGGTGGAGTTGTGCCCTCCCAGGTACCCAAATATCCTCTGGCTGTGCCTGCTCCTCTGCATCACCCATCCCTTTCAGCCCCAGGTGTCAGTGGCTGTGACCCTCACATCTTTCAGAGCACAGTTTCACACTTGCCAGCAGTTTCTTGCCCTCAGAGGATGCCCCATCCCTTCCAGCCATGCCCCATTAACCCCAGCGCACACCTCCCTGGCTCCCAGCACGAATTTTGGGTTTTCCTCTGTAGGAACCAGTCTTTCCAGCTCCGGCTCATTCAACCCATGGGTTCAGTTGGTTATGGCTGCTATTACCGTTGGTTTTCCACGACTCAAAGTATCCGCCTGCATCTCGGCTGTTCTGCAGTTTATGGTGCCCGCTGGGACTTGTGACAGCAGCGCTGCAGAATGCGAGGTTTTTGGCTGGGCTGCCGTAGTTTTACTGCCTTGCCTTGCATAATGCGGAGATCTTCAGGCCAGCTCCCATCCTCGTTCCCCCTTTTACAGCTGGCATTTCGGGGCTGGTTGCTGGTTATGTGTCACCTCATGTGGTGGCCGTTTCCACCCCCCGCCCCGTCCGCCCCTTTTACATCCCACACGCTCCGTGTCGCTTTTCTACCATCTATAGGCAAAATCTCTTCCTCTGACTCACTGCTTGGTGCTTTTCCCCCTCTGATCTGCTAACTTTGGCACGGTGTCCTGCTGCTGGCAGCCTTGTAGGGGTCAGCACACACAGGGGACTTATCCAGGAGAGGTTTTTCTCCGTGGCACACTAGGAACAAGCTTTTCGCTGGGTTTTTTTCTCCTTTGTTGGTTATTTCTACATCTTCACTCCGCTTTTGTGCGACCTAAGAGGTGTATTTCCCTGCAGTGCGTGTTCAGTCATCCAAGGATGCGTTTTACACTGGCTTTTACCGGGTTTTACACCTCTGCAGCCCTTTCTCCTCATGGCTCCACACCCTGAGCCCAAGGTTGTTCCTCACCATGCTCCTCCTCTCTGAAAACTTAGCACATCTCCTAAACTTGGATCCTCACCGCGCCGACCATCTGGTGCGTCTCAGCAGTACAAAGAGCTATTGTTTGCTCCGAGCCGTGTTTTCGGGAGGTAGCCCTGCTGCTGGGGCTCTCTGTGGCTCTGCCAAGGGTCCTTCTGCTCTGCTGGCAGGCGCAGGTGCGTTTGGAACAGCCTTTGTCCCTGATCCAGGCGCTGCTGGGATTTGCTGTTCCTGTTTCTCCTTCTCTAATCCTAATCCTGAAGTTTCCCACAGTGATCCCGCACCGAGGAGCACAGGACCAGGGGTGCCCTTGGCTGTCTTTTCATGGGAGCAATGTTCTGAGCTTTGGGCTTCACGTTCTTCATGTCCTTTCTAGCGTTAAATCTCTTAATGTCCTTTAGCATCAAAGCCCTCCTCAAAGTCAGGCTCTGGGACAAAACGCGACTCCCAGAACGTGCCCCTCGGGAAGCAATGGGGGGTTAAAAGCGGGGCCCTGTTGCCAGCTGGGGACACTGGTGCACGACAAATGCGGCTTTCACATTTCCCTCTGCAAACGAGCCCGCAGTCAGCCTAATTTCGGAGAAAGCCGCCTCTGAACCAGGGTGACTCAGAGGAATTTATTTTGCAAACCGGGCGGCTGTGTCTGGAGGGGGTGGGGCATCACAGGTTTAATTTGTAAATGCTGACACATGGCATTTCCTCACCGTCTCGTTGGGAAGGGCGCCGTGTCTGCCGGCACTTCCAATTTGTCACTGTCAGGACCGGCCCCATCTCCTGCTCGTCTCCGAAATGTCTTCTGATCGGTGCCGGGGAAGTTATTGGCACATAATTTATCATTTAATATTACCAGAAGGGTTTCTTCTGCAAACATCCCCCAGATGATTATCCAGATGACGTTGGGTAGCTCTTCCCTTCACCTGCAAAGATCTCTCTTGGTGTTTGCTGCTGTGCTGTAGCGCTAGAGAGAAAAACTGCCCTTGATGCTGCGTCCCCTTCACCGAAAAGCCCTGATTAACGGTAGCTGAGGCTGCCCAAATGCGGCACCTTCCTACA